>NW_020947259.1:0-9132 GCF_900497805.2 Vombatus ursinus
TGGGAGAGCTTTGCCATATCTATCTATCTATCTATCTATCTATCTATACACATATACATATACATGTATACACACATAATATGTATACATATACTTTTTTAAACATGGGAGGCCAAAAGGAACTTCATTATAAAGTACCCAACATACAAAAGAATATGCACAATTCAATAAGGATGTAATTAAATTCAATTTTTTGTCTTGTCTTTTGCATAACTATATGTTCTTACTTCATAATGTGCCTTGCTCCCTGACTGTGTGAAAATATAGAGAGATATATTCAGTACTCCTGAAAATGTTTTCATTATACTGCTGGATGAAGTTATTTTACTGAGTCACCCTCTTGCCAATGATCATTAGTAAACTATTGTAATGGCTTAGGGTGGTAGTCTAAGGTCAGTGTAAATTTTATTTCATTTACATGTTCCCACTATGGAAGTTTACTGAAACCTTAACGAGATATTGGCTTCCTCTAAAAAATAAAAATCAAATAATAAAAAAAAGATTAGGCTTCCTGCCTCCAGGCTTGGCACGCTCTCCCTATTAGTTCTTGACACATACCTTTCGATGTATGTAGGTGCTGCCCTTTGGAGCTCTCACCCACCTCTCCATCTCCACCAGCAAAGTCACCAGCCCTATCATGGCGGCCCTTATTCATCCTCCCTAAACATATACCTCTCTTACACAGTTCTAGGCATCAAAATAGCTGGGTTCCAATCCTGACTTTGACACTAATTCACTGAGTGTCCTTAGCCAAATCAATGGTAACATTTGCCTCAGCTTCCTCACACATAATGAAGGGACTGGAGTAGATGGCCCTGAAAGTCCCTTCCAGCTCAGACATTCTGTGACTTTGTTCAGTCCCCTACTCCCCGAATGTTTCCTTCCTACCCCCTCTGCTTGTCCAAGTCTTAACCATCCCTTCAAGTTCTTTTTTTGTTTTGTTTTTGTTTTTGTTCTTTGGGTGAGGCAATTGGGGGTAAGTGACTTGCCCAGGGTCACACAACTAGTGAGCGTTACGTGTCTGAGGGCAAATTTGAACTCAGGTCTTCCTGACTCCTGGGCCTATCCATGCTCTAAGCCTTCCACGTTCTATCCACTGCGCCACCTAGCTGTCCCATCCCTTCAAGTTCTTACCCACATCCACCAAGCCTCCCTCTAGTACGTACACCAACCCCATTCTGATCTGATTCTTCTCTGAACTTCCCAACCACACACAATCTGTACCAATCATTCAACCGGCATTTAAATAAGAGCATTCTGGTTCCCAACCTGTCAGCAGAAGCCCTGTAAGGGCCTTGGAATTTTTGCAATGGGTCAGGTAATTCCTATGTTTTGATATTTTGGACTTATTTTAATGTCCAGAAAGCATACCCTGTGCCTTAGAATGATAAATAAGCAAACATACCTTTTGCAGATTGAGTAAATAATACATAAACACATGTATTTATGGCAGCCAGGTGGCGCAACGGATAGAGTGCCTAGGCCTGCAGTCTGGGAGACTCATTTTCCTGAGTTCAAATATGGCCTCAGACACTAAGTAGCTGTGTAACCCTGGACAAGTCACAACTGCTTGTGTTTGCCCAGTTTCCTCATCTGTCAAATGATCTGGAGAAGGATATGGAAAACTGCTCCAGTATCTTTGCCAAGAAAACCCCAAATAGGGTCACAGAGTCAGAGACAACTGAGACAATTGAACAACAAAAAAATGCATGGACGTTTTCCACCACATGTAGAGATTGCTGTGATAAGTAAAATTCAAATTAATTTAGAAGTACTGAGAGGCAGGCGTGGTATAATGGCAAGTGCCATAATTGCGGCACAATTTCTCTTTGTAATCAAGAGAAAATAGATTTGAATTCTAGCTGGGCTACTTACTGGTTGTGTGACCTTGGGCAAGTTACTTAAACTGCTGATGTTAAGGTCTCAGTTTCCTCATCTGTACTAAGGTCCCTACCAGTTCTAAACATATATGTCATTTAACCTCTCTGGGGCTCAGTCTCCTCATCTATAAAATAAGGGAGTCTGACTTGATGGTCTCATTACTGAATCTAGAGTATCTTTTTGCCATTAAGTATTTTCTCAATTAATGGATACCACTATAATGGGGAGGGCAGCTCGATGGCTCAGTGGGTAGAGTGCTAAGCCTAGAGTCAGGAAGTCTTATCTTCCTGAGTTCAAATCCGACCTCATACACTTACTGTGTGACCTTGTGTGAGTCACTTAACTCTGTTTGCCTCAGTTTCCTCATCTGTAAAATGAGATAGAGAAGGAAATGGCAAACACTCTAGCATCTTTGCCAAGAAAACCCCAACCAGGGTCACCAAGAGTTGGACACAACTGAAACGACCGAACCGAACGGTCACGAGTAGGGCATGTGAAAGATTTCTACAATACTGCAAAATATTGAAGACCACTTATCCAGGGCTTCATATTTATTGTTCTCTGTTTCATTAGCTTATATCCCGTCTCTCTCAAGTGCTCTTAGCAAAAAAACAGTGTCTTAGATTTCCTTTATGTTTTTCACAGGCCCTCACACAATGCTAAGCATACATGCAGGCTGGAAAAAACACTTGTGGAGCTGAACTTAATACCCTGGAGACGGTTAAAAATGCTTGACTTAAGCATGACTCATCCATACGTCTGGAACCACTCCCAGGCCCCCAATCCTGTTGCCAATCTACCCTCACCATCCATGCTGCCATTTGGAGCCCTCACCCAGCCCACCATCCCCACCAGCAAAGTCACCATCCCCATCATGATGGTCCTTATCCGTCCTCCCTGAATGTTGCCATAGGAGACTCTGACCAGCCTTAAGCCCAGGTTCCAGGGCCTAGGGAACTCAAGAGCTTTTATTAGGGCTACAAAGCTTTTTACTACAGGTAAAGGGGTAGACTCCCCGTATATATCTGTAGTGTTTAAACAAGCCAGGCATCCAAGCTTTCAGAAGATTTAAAGCCTCTCTTGCCTTCCTCATCCTCCCCAAGATTGCCCCTTTATCACTTGCCCCTGGGTTCACCTGAATCTTAAGCCTGAACTTCCTTATACCAGAGAAAGCCTTCAGAGCATTGAGAGCTTGGATTTTGACACCGTTGTCCTTGTCATCAAGCAGGCAGCCCACCAACCTGATGTCCTCAAAGGTGCAGGTACAGGCCTGTGGGGGGTCAAAGGTGGGAGGGACATGGAAGAAGGAGGGGAGAAAAGAGCACCCACAATAGCCACTCCCTCCCCTAACACAAAGACTAGGAACAAAAATGGACCCCTGCCCCTCATCTCCCACCACTCAAAGGGAAGGGAGGGTTCTTGTGGTTCTTAACCTCCGCCCCCATCACCTCGGTTTCCTGGGATGTGGTCCCAGTTGGTATCAGTCCAACAGCCAGAACGTCAGGGGCCACTCAGGATCCTGGCCCCACCCACTCCCAGACAGCTGGATTGAGAGCTTTCTCCCTCCCTCCTTCTCTCTCCCTCTGCCCATCCCCTCCCTGGGCCGCTCCTCACTTCAGCTTCCAACAAGTAGACACACCGGGTGATGCTGTGAAGAATCATGCCCTTGGAGTACTCATCCTGTTTGTTTTCCAGTGAGTTGAGGAGCCTTCGAAGCTCTCCAGAGTCCTTTCCATGCCTCTCTCGCTCAATGGCCAGGCCTAGGCAGCCCCCGCCCCACCCCCAACCCCAGGCCTTAGGATGAGTGAGGGAGTGAATAGTGAGCAAGGAAGGGGGCGTACACCTGGGATCTGAGCAGAGTGGGGGAAGCCCTGGCTTTTCTGGTAAAGGAAGCTCCTCTTCAATGTCTGCCCCAAATAGGTGAGGGTGCAAGCGGAGAGGTTCCTGAACAGTTGCTGATGCCAAATTTAATCCACTCTCCATCGGAAATCTCACTAAAGCTCAAACTAGGCAGAGGGGCAGGGCGGCATCTAGTAGGTGGCAACCAGTTTGGAGACCTACCAGGTCATGCTTTGAGATCTCCCGGTTGATTTGGCTCTAGTTGGGGACCCCTGCCCAGCCCTTTCTATGACAACTGGTGCCTAAGGGGCTGCAGGGCAGATACCAGCAGAGAAGAGGAGAGGAGAGAGAGGGAGAAGACGGGAGCTTGGAGGAGTCACCTTGGGGACCTCCCTCTGTTGTGTTTGAAGATTCCCCTTAGGACAGAGCCCTCTCCCAGGAGCCCTGAGAACTCACGGGCAATGCAGACGGGTGATGTTGGGCAGGATGAACGACTGCTCATGCCAGCCTTGATGGCCTTGTAGAGCAGGTAGATGGCACCTGCCCCTGTGGCCAGGCCCACCACACCCTTTCGGAGTCTAAAGTCCTTGAAATCCATGCTTCCCAGCTCCCCCTCAGGTGGGGAGCTTGGACCCCAGGCACCCCAGGCAGAAGCTTCCGGAATTGGAACCTCCAGTGAAACCCAGAACTCAGGGAGCCAAAATCAGAACCTGGAATTCAGGAAACAAAGGGAACTAAGGGAGGGACTCTGCCTCCCCCCTCACTGAGTGGGCAAGAAATCTGGGCATAGAGATGAGGGAAACAAAAGGGCTATGACAAAGTGGGGGGAACCACGGGCCAGGGGTAAAGGAGAGGAGTAGTGGGGTCAGCTAGGATCCAGAGGACCAGATAGACCCATGGAAATCTTAAAGACACATACTGACTCCCACTTGTATGATCCTGGGCAAGTATTTTCCCTTTCCAGGACCTCAGTTTCCTTCTCTGTAAAATAAGGGATGTAAAGTAGATAATCTCTATCAGGGGTCTTCCCAGCTCCAGGTCCTGGTATCAATCTCTTCCTTTGAGAAGCTGATAGGGCCTTAGCCAGGTCATTCTTGCCCATCCACTGCCATTAGAGGGCAGCAGAACCCCATCGGCTACTCAAACCCAGGAGATCCACCCAGGCGGGGGTGGGGGGGGGGGGAGACAAACCGCGGGCATGACGCAGGGAGGGAGCCCCCAGGGCCACTCCTGGGTTTCTTCACTTCTAGTCTTTCCGTGTTGTCCTTCCCTTCTCCCCTCCCCAGCCCGCCACTGTGGCACAGTGGAAGAAGAGGATCTCTCCCAGAGTGTTTAGGAAGGGGAGAGGAAGAGAGGGAAGCGTTGGCTGAGGAGCACTGGGTAAAGTTCGGTCTGAGGGCCACCAATTTAAACTTGAGCCAGTCTCTCCCGTTAGGGCAATATGAGGGGGGAAACGAGCAGCTCTGAGCATCCCTAACCCAAGCTCCAACCGCCTACATGGAGGCTGTCGAGGGAGGGTGGAGGAGAGAGTGATCACAGGAGCAGAGATTGAGGGCAGGTCCTTTAGTCCAACCCTCTCAATTATAGAGAAAAAGACACTGAGGTCCGAAGAGGTTAAACAGAGCTATGATTTACATAGGTTTGCAAGAGCATCTAGGTGGCACAGCAGATAAGAGAGCCAGGCTTGGAGTCAGGAAGAACTGAGTTCAAATCCAGCCTCAAGACACTTACGAGTTGTGTGACCCTGGGCAAATCACTTAACCCTGTTTGCCTCACTCTCCTCATGTGTAAATGAACTGGGGAAGGAAATGACAAACCACTCCAGTATCTTTGTCAAAAGGAAACAAACAAACAAACAAACCCTAATGGGGTCAAGAAGAGTGGAAGAGAACTGAATAACAACAATAGATTTGCAAAGTATTGTGCATGTTATCCTCACAACAACACTGTGAGGTAGGGGCTATTATCCCCATTTTACAGATAAGAAAAACCGAGGTTAAGAGAGGTTAGGTGACTTGCCCAGGGTTACACAATTAGGAAGCATCTGAAATTTGAATTCAGCTCTTCCTAATTCCAGGTCTACCACTCTCTTCACTACAATACCAAGGTTCAGTGGCCTGCCCAAGGTCAAACCAGTCGTTAGCAGTTGTAAACCAGTGGGATAGACCACACTGACTGGACTGAGTCAAGTAAGCCCCAGTCTTCCAACATAGTTCTCACTGCCATCCAGTAAAGAATGAAAAAATCTCCAGGAGATCTCACTCTCACTTCAAGTCCAACCCAACAAACATTTATTAAGTACCTACTATTGTGTAAGACACTTGTTAGACAAAGATTGTTCTGTTGTTCAGTCATTTCAATAGTGTCTGACTCTTCATGACACCATTTTGGGTTTTCTTGGCAGAGACAGTGGAGTGGTTTGCCATTTCCTTCCTTCTCCAGATCATTTTACAGATGAGGAAACTGAGGCAAACAGGGTTAAGTGACTTGCCCAGGGTCACACAGCTAGTGAGTGTCAGAGGCTGGATTTGAACTTGGGGAGATGAGTCTTTCTGACTCCAGGCCTCAGCACTCTATCTACCTGTGCCACCTAGCTGCCCCTAGACAGGAGACAGAAAATCAAAATTAAAAATCTCCCCTGCCCTCAAGGAGCTCATGTTCTACCAGGGAGGAACAACACAGGATCACAGATTATAAACTGGCAGGGGACCTTAGAGGCCATCTGGTCCAATTCCCTCATTACACAGACAAGAAAACTGAGGCTTAGAGGGAAGTGATCTACCCAAGGTCACACAGATGACAAGTAGGACCTGAATGCAAGTCCTCTGTCACCAAGTCTAGAATATATTCCACTCTGCTACTCTGCATGGGCACTTCAAAACAGATGAGGACTTGAGGGAAGGAGCAGTAGCACTAGGGGGGATCAAGAAAGGTCCCCCATGGAAGACAGCACCTGAGCTGAGCCTTGAAGTTGGTTAGAGATTCTGGGGGCCTGAAGTGAAGACGGAGGGCATTCCAGGCCAGGGGGACAGTCTGTGCAAAGTCATGGGGGGGGGGGAATGGACTGCCAAGTTCAGGGAACAGAATGTAGGCCAATTTGGCTGGAACATAGCGTCCATGAAGGGGAATAATATGCAATAAGCCTGGAAAGGTAGGCTGGAGCCAGACTGTGAAGAGCTTTAAAGTCTTATGTGTTACAAGGGAGGCTCAGAGCCTCGGGTGGACAGTAACACACTGTTCCTGAAATTTTCAAATGCAGTCCAGTTCTGTCTCCTCCACCCTACACCCCAATGTCCTTGTGATTCCCACATTCCCACCCACTTCTCCCTCCCCTGCCCCCCACTTTTTTTTTCCTTTTGGCTAACCACTAGGCAGAGATTCTGGGAAGTAGCCAGTGAGGGAAAAGGGGCAAATGCCTAAGGCCCATATAAATATTTATCAGCAATTACCCCCATAAACCCCACGGTTTCCACCCCCTCCACATCACCAGAGTAAAAGGAAGGATATTTTTTTTATCCCTTCAGGATATTCTTATGGGACTTTGTTTCCCCTTCATCTTCATTTTAACCAAACTTCATTTGTCTAATAGTTTGCATTTCCAATATAATCAAAGCATTTTTCCCATGACAGCCTTATGAGGTAGGAAGCCAGTATTATTACATCCATTTTACAGAGGAGGAAACTGACACCCAGGAAGGTGAAGTAATTTAGGCAAAGTCAGATAGCTAGTACCTGGTACACAACACACAACAACAAAAAATGCTTAATAAATGCTTGTTGACAGATTGAATTGGAAGCAAGATTAGAACCCAGGCTCTCTAACCCCAAATTCAGAATTCTTTTCAGTAGACTACTGCTGCATAAAGTTAGAATTTGCTGTGTGGTGGGAGTCCTCCCCCTTCAGGAACGTCCCTGACTGGAAGACTCTTTATAGCATTCAGCTCCCCAAGGCTCCTGTGAGTCTTCTCTTCTCTGAACCCATCTCTTTTTATTGGGTCATGTCCATGCCTCTGCTCAGAACCCTATATACCTTTAACACTGGGGAGCTCAGAAGAAGAACTCGAACTGTAAGATTCTAAGGCAACTCAGCCGGACAGAAAAGTAATCACACACTCCTCCAAATTAGGCTCCCATAAAGCCTAATTGGGTCTGTTTTCTTTTGAACAGAACAGCCCCACCAGCACATATCTAGATTATGACCCTCTTTGTCTGTGACATCCTTTTCTGTATTCCCTGTGCCTTAACCCAAATCCAATCTCCAAACCCCATATTTTCATAATTATCTCTGGCAGCTAGCTGTCCGATTCAGTTAATCAACGAATCAACAGATTTTGACAGATGGCAAGGCATTGTACTAGGTATTATGGCGACTGAAATCCACTGGGGCCAGAGTACAATAAAGTTAGGGAGAAGTAACCAATTTATTGGTTGGGATAGTGGAGTCAGAAGACCTGGGCTGCAATCGACCTCCAAAGCTTACTACTACCCTGTCAGTCTTTGAAAGCTGCTTAATTTTGCTAAAACTTAGTTTCATCTATGGAATGGGTACAATGGCATACTCCAGTTCAGCCTCAGGTATCAAAGATCAGAGTTCTAAAGCTGAAAGAGACCCAGGAGGTCATCTAGTCTAACTGCCTCCTTTTACAGATGAGGAAACTGAGACTCGCCCAAGGTCTGGAGTAATTAAGCAGCAGAGCCAGATTACCAGCTGGCACATGCCCTTCAACTCAACAACCCCCTTTGCCAGGGAGCCCAGGCTTTGGAGCCTGCCTTCTAGCTTTTTCTCCTTTCAAAGGAGGGAGGCGGCAGGATGGGGAAACCGGGAGGAAGCAGCTACGGACTGTGAGCTGCAGGGGATGGGGGAGCCAGCGCAGAGGTGGGGGTAGGAGCCTCCAAGAGCGCAGAGCGCAGAGCGCAGAGCGCAGGGCGTGGTGTGCAGTGGGGGGCGGGGGGGGGGGCGGGGGGCGGCCTTGGAGGGGCATCTCCGCGGCCGCCCGCCTTCCCCTCCCAGCCCGGAGTGGCCGCGGCCCCCCTGCCCCCTCCATCTCTCAGTCGCCGCCACCCCCCCGTTTCTGTCTACCTCCGCCTCCGCGCCCCCTCCTCCCTCCAGCGCTGTATCCGGCGACGGGCACAGGATGTTCTGTCTCTCTCTGCTCACCACCCCCCTCCCGCCCCCGCGCTCACACTTTCTCTTTCGTCCCCTCCGCCTTCCCCCCTTCACTGTGTCCCATCCCCCTCGCCCAGCTCCTTCACCTTGTTTAACTTCTTCCACTCTGCCGTGCATCCCCTCGGGAGGAATGTGTTGGGGGCCTGGAGTGAGAGTGGGGGAAAGGGAGCCAGGCGGGGCCTCCCTCCCACCCCCATCCGCACACACCCCACTCCCACTCCCCGTCCCAGTCGGCCTGGCTCGGA
>NW_020947260.1:0-9136 GCF_900497805.2 Vombatus ursinus
TGGGAGAGCTTTGCCATATCTATCTATCTATCTATCTATCTATCTATCTATACACATATACATATACATGTATACACACATAATATGTATACATATACTTTTTTAAACATGGGAGGCCAAAAGGAACTTCATTATAAAGTACCCAACATACAAAAGAATATGCACAATTCAATAAGGATGTAATTAAATTCAATTTTTTGTCTTGTCTTTTGCATAACTATATGTTCTTACTTCATAATGTGCCTTGCTCCCTGACTGTGTGAAAATATAGAGAGATATATTCAGTACTCCTGAAAATGTTTTCATTATACTGCTGGATGAAGTTATTTTACTGAGTCACCCTCTTGCCAATGATCATTAGTAAACTATTGTAATGGCTTAGGGTGGTAGTCTAAGGTCAGTGTAAATTTTATTTCATTTACATGTTCCCACTATGGAAGTTTACTGAAACCTTAACGAGATATTGGCTTCCTCTAAAAAATAAAAATCAAATAATAAAAAAAAGATTAGGCTTCCTGCCTCCAGGCTTGGCACGCTCTCCCTATTAGTTCTTGACACATACCTTTCGATGTATGTAGGTGCTGCCCTTTGGAGCTCTCACCCACCTCTCCATCTCCACCAGCAAAGTCACCAGCCCTATCATGGCGGCCCTTATTCATCCTCCCTAAACATATACCTCTCTTACACAGTTCTAGGCATCAAAATAGCTGGGTTCCAATCCTGACTTTGACACTAATTCACTGAGTGTCCTTAGCCAAATCAATGGTAACATTTGCCTCAGCTTCCTCACACATAATGAAGGGACTGGAGTAGATGGCCCTGAAAGTCCCTTCCAGCTCAGACATTCTGTGACTTTGTTCAGTCCCCTACTCCCCGAATGTTTCCTTCCTACCCCCTCTGCTTGTCCAAGTCTTAACCATCCCTTCAAGTTCTTTTTTTGTTTTGTTTTTGTTTTTGTTCTTTGGGTGAGGCAATTGGGGGTAAGTGACTTGCCCAGGGTCACACAACTAGTGAGCGTTACGTGTCTGAGGGCAAATTTGAACTCAGGTCTTCCTGACTCCTGGGCCTATCCATGCTCTAAGCCTTCCACGTTCTATCCACTGCGCCACCTAGCTGTCCCATCCCTTCAAGTTCTTACCCACATCCACCAAGCCTCCCTCTAGTACGTACACCAACCCCATTCTGATCTGATTCTTCTCTGAACTTCCCAACCACACACAATCTGTACCAATCATTCAACCGGCATTTAAATAAGAGCATTCTGGTTCCCAACCTGTCAGCAGAAGCCCTGTAAGGGCCTTGGAATTTTTGCAATGGGTCAGGTAATTCCTATGTTTTGATATTTTGGACTTATTTTAATGTCCAGAAAGCATACCCTGTGCCTTAGAATGATAAATAAGCAAACATACCTTTTGCAGATTGAGTAAATAATACATAAACACATGTATTTATGGCAGCCAGGTGGCGCAACGGATAGAGTGCCTAGGCCTGCAGTCTGGGAGACTCATTTTCCTGAGTTCAAATATGGCCTCAGACACTAAGTAGCTGTGTAACCCTGGACAAGTCACAACTGCTTGTGTTTGCCCAGTTTCCTCATCTGTCAAATGATCTGGAGAAGGATATGGAAAACTGCTCCAGTATCTTTGCCAAGAAAACCCCAAATAGGGTCACAGAGTCAGAGACAACTGAGACAATTGAACAACAAAAAAATGCATGGACGTTTTCCACCACATGTAGAGATTGCTGTGATAAGTAAAATTCAAATTAATTTAGAAGTACTGAGAGGCAGGCGTGGTATAATGGCAAGTGCCATAATTGCGGCACAATTTCTCTTTGTAATCAAGAGAAAATAGATTTGAATTCTAGCTGGGCTACTTACTGGTTGTGTGACCTTGGGCAAGTTACTTAAACTGCTGATGTTAAGGTCTCAGTTTCCTCATCTGTACTAAGGTCCCTACCAGTTCTAAACATATATGTCATTTAACCTCTCTGGGGCTCAGTCTCCTCATCTATAAAATAAGGGAGTCTGACTTGATGGTCTCATTACTGAATCTAGAGTATCTTTTTGCCATTAAGTATTTTCTCAATTAATGGATACCACTATAATGGGGAGGGCAGCTCGATGGCTCAGTGGGTAGAGTGCTAAGCCTAGAGTCAGGAAGTCTTATCTTCCTGAGTTCAAATCCGACCTCATACACTTACTGTGTGACCTTGTGTGAGTCACTTAACTCTGTTTGCCTCAGTTTCCTCATCTGTAAAATGAGATAGAGAAGGAAATGGCAAACACTCTAGCATCTTTGCCAAGAAAACCCCAACCAGGGTCACCAAGAGTTGGACACAACTGAAACGACCGAACCGAACGGTCACGAGTAGGGCATGTGAAAGATTTCTACAATACTGCAAAATATTGAAGACCACTTATCCAGGGCTTCATATTTATTGTTCTCTGTTTCATTAGCTTATATCCCGTCTCTCTCAAGTGCTCTTAGCAAAAAAACAGTGTCTTAGATTTCCTTTATGTTTTTCACAGGCCCTCACACAATGCTAAGCATACATGCAGGCTGGAAAAAACACTTGTGGAGCTGAACTTAATACCCTGGAGACGGTTAAAAATGCTTGACTTAAGCATGACTCATCCATACGTCTGGAACCACTCCCAGGCCCCCAATCCTGTTGCCAATCTACCCTCACCATCCATGCTGCCATTTGGAGCCCTCACCCAGCCCACCATCCCCACCAGCAAAGTCACCATCCCCATCATGATGGTCCTTATCCGTCCTCCCTGAATGTTGCCATAGGAGACTCTGACCAGCCTTAAGCCCAGGTTCCAGGGCCTAGGGAACTCAAGAGCTTTTATTAGGGCTACAAAGCTTTTTACTACAGGTAAAGGGGTAGACTCCCCGTATATATCTGTAGTGTTTAAACAAGCCAGGCATCCAAGCTTTCAGAAGATTTAAAGCCTCTCTTGCCTTCCTCATCCTCCCCAAGATTGCCCCTTTATCACTTGCCCCTGGGTTCACCTGAATCTTAAGCCTGAACTTCCTTATACCAGAGAAAGCCTTCAGAGCATTGAGAGCTTGGATTTTGACACCGTTGTCCTTGTCATCAAGCAGGCAGCCCACCAACCTGATGTCCTCAAAGGTGCAGGTACAGGCCTGTGGGGGGTCAAAGGTGGGAGGGACATGGAAGAAGGAGGGGAGAAAAGAGCACCCACAATAGCCACTCCCTCCCCTAACACAAAGACTAGGAACAAAAATGGACCCCTGCCCCTCATCTCCCACCACTCAAAGGGAAGGGAGGGTTCTTGTGGTTCTTAACCTCCGCCCCCATCACCTCGGTTTCCTGGGATGTGGTCCCAGTTGGTATCAGTCCAACAGCCAGAACGTCAGGGGCCACTCAGGATCCTGGCCCCACCCACTCCCAGACAGCTGGATTGAGAGCTTTCTCCCTCCCTCCTTCTCTCTCCCTCTGCCCATCCCCTCCCTGGGCCGCTCCTCACTTCAGCTTCCAACAAGTAGACACACCGGGTGATGCTGTGAAGAATCATGCCCTTGGAGTACTCATCCTGTTTGTTTTCCAGTGAGTTGAGGAGCCTTCGAAGCTCTCCAGAGTCCTTTCCATGCCTCTCTCGCTCAATGGCCAGGCCTAGGCAGCCCCCGCCCCACCCCCAACCCCAGGCCTTAGGATGAGTGAGGGAGTGAATAGTGAGCAAGGAAGGGGGCGTACACCTGGGATCTGAGCAGAGTGGGGGAAGCCCTGGCTTTTCTGGTAAAGGAAGCTCCTCTTCAATGTCTGCCCCAAATAGGTGAGGGTGCAAGCGGAGAGGTTCCTGAACAGTTGCTGATGCCAAATTTAATCCACTCTCCATCGGAAATCTCACTAAAGCTCAAACTAGGCAGAGGGGCAGGGCGGCATCTAGTAGGTGGCAACCAGTTTGGAGACCTACCAGGTCATGCTTTGAGATCTCCCGGTTGATTTGGCTCTAGTTGGGGACCCCTGCCCAGCCCTTTCTATGACAACTGGTGCCTAAGGGGCTGCAGGGCAGATACCAGCAGAGAAGAGGAGAGGAGAGAGAGGGAGAAGACGGGAGCTTGGAGGAGTCACCTTGGGGACCTCCCTCTGTTGTGTTTGAAGATTCCCCTTAGGACAGAGCCCTCTCCCAGGAGCCCTGAGAACTCACGGGCAATGCAGACGGGTGATGTTGGGCAGGATGAACGACTGCTCATGCCAGCCTTGATGGCCTTGTAGAGCAGGTAGATGGCACCTGCCCCTGTGGCCAGGCCCACCACACCCTTTCGGAGTCTAAAGTCCTTGAAATCCATGCTTCCCAGCTCCCCCTCAGGTGGGGAGCTTGGACCCCAGGCACCCCAGGCAGAAGCTTCCGGAATTGGAACCTCCAGTGAAACCCAGAACTCAGGGAGCCAAAATCAGAACCTGGAATTCAGGAAACAAAGGGAACTAAGGGAGGGACTCTGCCTCCCCCCTCACTGAGTGGGCAAGAAATCTGGGCATAGAGATGAGGGAAACAAAAGGGCTATGACAAAGTGGGGGGAACCACGGGCCAGGGGTAAAGGAGAGGAGTAGTGGGGTCAGCTAGGATCCAGAGGACCAGATAGACCCATGGAAATCTTAAAGACACATACTGACTCCCACTTGTATGATCCTGGGCAAGTATTTTCCCTTTCCAGGACCTCAGTTTCCTTCTCTGTAAAATAAGGGATGTAAAGTAGATAATCTCTATCAGGGGTCTTCCCAGCTCCAGGTCCTGGTATCAATCTCTTCCTTTGAGAAGCTGATAGGGCCTTAGCCAGGTCATTCTTGCCCATCCACTGCCATTAGAGGGCAGCAGAACCCCATCGGCTACTCAAACCCAGGAGATCCACCCAGGCGGGGGTGGGGGGGGGGGGAGACAAACCGCGGGCATGACGCAGGGAGGGAGCCCCCAGGGCCACTCCTGGGTTTCTTCACTTCTAGTCTTTCCGTGTTGTCCTTCCCTTCTCCCCTCCCCAGCCCGCCACTGTGGCACAGTGGAAGAAGAGGATCTCTCCCAGAGTGTTTAGGAAGGGGAGAGGAAGAGAGGGAAGCGTTGGCTGAGGAGCACTGGGTAAAGTTCGGTCTGAGGGCCACCAATTTAAACTTGAGCCAGTCTCTCCCGTTAGGGCAATATGAGGGGGGAAACGAGCAGCTCTGAGCATCCCTAACCCAAGCTCCAACCGCCTACATGGAGGCTGTCGAGGGAGGGTGGAGGAGAGAGTGATCACAGGAGCAGAGATTGAGGGCAGGTCCTTTAGTCCAACCCTCTCAATTATAGAGAAAAAGACACTGAGGTCCGAAGAGGTTAAACAGAGCTATGATTTACATAGGTTTGCAAGAGCATCTAGGTGGCACAGCAGATAAGAGAGCCAGGCTTGGAGTCAGGAAGAACTGAGTTCAAATCCAGCCTCAAGACACTTACGAGTTGTGTGACCCTGGGCAAATCACTTAACCCTGTTTGCCTCACTCTCCTCATGTGTAAATGAACTGGGGAAGGAAATGACAAACCACTCCAGTATCTTTGTCAAAAGGAAACAAACAAACAAACAAACCCTAATGGGGTCAAGAAGAGTGGAAGAGAACTGAATAACAACAATAGATTTGCAAAGTATTGTGCATGTTATCCTCACAACAACACTGTGAGGTAGGGGCTATTATCCCCATTTTACAGATAAGAAAAACCGAGGTTAAGAGAGGTTAGGTGACTTGCCCAGGGTTACACAATTAGGAAGCATCTGAAATTTGAATTCAGCTCTTCCTAATTCCAGGTCTACCACTCTCTTCACTACAATACCAAGGTTCAGTGGCCTGCCCAAGGTCAAACCAGTCGTTAGCAGTTGTAAACCAGTGGGATAGACCACACTGACTGGACTGAGTCAAGTAAGCCCCAGTCTTCCAACATAGTTCTCACTGCCATCCAGTAAAGAATGAAAAAATCTCCAGGAGATCTCACTCTCACTTCAAGTCCAACCCAACAAACATTTATTAAGTACCTACTATTGTGTAAGACACTTGTTAGACAAAGATTGTTCTGTTGTTCAGTCATTTCAATAGTGTCTGACTCTTCATGACACCATTTTGGGTTTTCTTGGCAGAGACAGTGGAGTGGTTTGCCATTTCCTTCCTTCTCCAGATCATTTTACAGATGAGGAAACTGAGGCAAACAGGGTTAAGTGACTTGCCCAGGGTCACACAGCTAGTGAGTGTCAGAGGCTGGATTTGAACTTGGGGAGATGAGTCTTTCTGACTCCAGGCCTCAGCACTCTATCTACCTGTGCCACCTAGCTGCCCCTAGACAGGAGACAGAAAATCAAAATTAAAAATCTCCCCTGCCCTCAAGGAGCTCATGTTCTACCAGGGAGGAACAACACAGGATCACAGATTATAAACTGGCAGGGGACCTTAGAGGCCATCTGGTCCAATTCCCTCATTACACAGACAAGAAAACTGAGGCTTAGAGGGAAGTGATCTACCCAAGGTCACACAGATGACAAGTAGGACCTGAATGCAAGTCCTCTGTCACCAAGTCTAGAATATATTCCACTCTGCTACTCTGCATGGGCACTTCAAAACAGATGAGGACTTGAGGGAAGGAGCAGTAGCACTAGGGGGGATCAAGAAAGGTCCCCCATGGAAGACAGCACCTGAGCTGAGCCTTGAAGTTGGTTAGAGATTCTGGGGGCCTGAAGTGAAGACGGAGGGCATTCCAGGCCAGGGGGACAGTCTGTGCAAAGTCATGGGGGGGGGGGAATGGACTGCCAAGTTCAGGGAACAGAATGTAGGCCAATTTGGCTGGAACATAGCGTCCATGAAGGGGAATAATATGCAATAAGCCTGGAAAGGTAGGCTGGAGCCAGACTGTGAAGAGCTTTAAAGTCTTATGTGTTACAAGGGAGGCTCAGAGCCTCGGGTGGACAGTAACACACTGTTCCTGAAATTTTCAAATGCAGTCCAGTTCTGTCTCCTCCACCCTACACCCCAATGTCCTTGTGATTCCCACATTCCCACCCACTTCTCCCTCCCCTGCCCCCCACTTTTTTTTTCCTTTTGGCTAACCACTAGGCAGAGATTCTGGGAAGTAGCCAGTGAGGGAAAAGGGGCAAATGCCTAAGGCCCATATAAATATTTATCAGCAATTACCCCCATAAACCCCACGGTTTCCACCCCCTCCACATCACCAGAGTAAAAGGAAGGATATTTTTTTTATCCCTTCAGGATATTCTTATGGGACTTTGTTTCCCCTTCATCTTCATTTTAACCAAACTTCATTTGTCTAATAGTTTGCATTTCCAATATAATCAAAGCATTTTTCCCATGACAGCCTTATGAGGTAGGAAGCCAGTATTATTACATCCATTTTACAGAGGAGGAAACTGACACCCAGGAAGGTGAAGTAATTTAGGCAAAGTCAGATAGCTAGTACCTGGTACACAACACACAACAACAAAAAATGCTTAATAAATGCTTGTTGACAGATTGAATTGGAAGCAAGATTAGAACCCAGGCTCTCTAACCCCAAATTCAGAATTCTTTTCAGTAGACTACTGCTGCATAAAGTTAGAATTTGCTGTGTGGTGGGAGTCCTCCCCCTTCAGGAACGTCCCTGACTGGAAGACTCTTTATAGCATTCAGCTCCCCAAGGCTCCTGTGAGTCTTCTCTTCTCTGAACCCATCTCTTTTTATTGGGTCATGTCCATGCCTCTGCTCAGAACCCTATATACCTTTAACACTGGGGAGCTCAGAAGAAGAACTCGAACTGTAAGATTCTAAGGCAACTCAGCCGGACAGAAAAGTAATCACACACTCCTCCAAATTAGGCTCCCATAAAGCCTAATTGGGTCTGTTTTCTTTTGAACAGAACAGCCCCACCAGCACATATCTAGATTATGACCCTCTTTGTCTGTGACATCCTTTTCTGTATTCCCTGTGCCTTAACCCAAATCCAATCTCCAAACCCCATATTTTCATAATTATCTCTGGCAGCTAGCTGTCCGATTCAGTTAATCAACGAATCAACAGATTTTGACAGATGGCAAGGCATTGTACTAGGTATTATGGCGACTGAAATCCACTGGGGCCAGAGTACAATAAAGTTAGGGAGAAGTAACCAATTTATTGGTTGGGATAGTGGAGTCAGAAGACCTGGGCTGCAATCGACCTCCAAAGCTTACTACTACCCTGTCAGTCTTTGAAAGCTGCTTAATTTTGCTAAAACTTAGTTTCATCTATGGAATGGGTACAATGGCATACTCCAGTTCAGCCTCAGGTATCAAAGATCAGAGTTCTAAAGCTGAAAGAGACCCAGGAGGTCATCTAGTCTAACTGCCTCCTTTTACAGATGAGGAAACTGAGACTCGCCCAAGGTCTGGAGTAATTAAGCAGCAGAGCCAGATTACCAGCTGGCACATGCCCTTCAACTCAACAACCCCCTTTGCCAGGGAGCCCAGGCTTTGGAGCCTGCCTTCTAGCTTTTTCTCCTTTCAAAGGAGGGAGGCGGCAGGATGGGGAAACCGGGAGGAAGCAGCTACGGACTGTGAGCTGCAGGGGATGGGGGAGCCAGCGCAGAGGTGGGGGTAGGAGCCTCCAAGAGCGCAGAGCGCAGAGCGCAGAGCGCAGGGCGTGGTGTGCAGTGAGGGGCTGGGGCGGGGGCTGGGGGCGGCCTTGGAGGGGCATCTCCGCGGCCGCCCGCCTTCCCCTCCCAGCCCGGAGTGGCCGCGGCCCCCCTGCCCCCTCCATCTCTCAGTCGCCGCCACCCCCCCGTTTCTGTCTACCTCCGCCTCCGCGCCCCCTCCTCCCTCCAGCGCTGTATCCGGCGACGGGCACAGGATGTTCTGTCTCTCTCTGCTCACCACCCCCCTCCCGCCCCCGCGCTCACACTTTCTCTTTCGTCCCCTCCGCCTTCCCCCCTTCACTGTGTCCCATCCCCCTCGCCCAGCTCCTTCACCTTGTTTAACTTCTTCCACTCTGCCGTGCATCCCCTCGGGAGGAATGTGTTGGGGGCCTGGAGTGAGAGTGGGGGAAAGGGAGCCAGGCGGGGCCTCCCTCCCACCCCCATCCGCACACACCCCACTCCCACTCCCCGTCCCAGTCGGCCTGGCTCGGA
>NW_020947261.1:0-1276 GCF_900497805.2 Vombatus ursinus
TCTAAGTCCACCTCTCTCTGCACTATATTACGTTTCCTCTCAATCTAGGATTTAATTGATTTTAAATCTTTGATTTCCTCTACATTGCCATTTTAATCTTAGTCGTGAAGGCATTGTGAGGTAAGCAAAATCTTAGTATTTGATATGAACTCTGCAACAGAGTTTAATGTATGCTTAACTCATAGTCTGCTCCATTTTTTGCCCCATAGGTTGAGCTGAGATAAAACCACAAAGGGTTGGCCCTTCACAGCATACTTATGTGGATGGAGAATATCTCACCTTTACATATAAAGCTACAAGCCTAAGCATCTACATCCTACTCACAGAATGCCAAAGCTAATATATGGGCATGACTGGCACATGCATCAAGTGAGATTAACAAACAGATATCACTGGTGTTTCAGGGAATTTGCAAAAGTGTCTCCATGCCTGACGTGTACCTTCCCCACCTAGTTCGCAGAACCTCAGATTTTAGCTCAAGGTGCTACTAACTCCTCTCTGAAGACTTCCCTGATTCTTACCCATCTAGCCCATCTCAAGGTATTATGTGCACTCTCTCTCTTCTTCTAAATCACCTTGAATTTACTTTTCTTGTATATGCTCTTTGACAATGTAAATAAACAATCCAAGCCATCTAACTCCCAAACTATTTTACTTGAACACCAAGATAAATCTCCCTAGAACACATAAAGAAATAATGAATCCCCTTGCCCTTAAAGAAACAATTTATATCCAAAGTGTCAGATTTCAGTACTAGCTAAATATGAAAAAAAAGTTATAATTAGTCATGAAATGATATACTTTTCAATTCTGTACTGGGATCAAAGATAAAAAATAATGCTTTACATTTGGTTAGTACTTGACATTGTTCAAAGCACCTTTGCATGGTATTTTATTGTCCCTTCACAGGATTTTATTAGAAAAAGCAAAGAAACATTATTCACATTTACAATTCTTCTCTAACTTACCATAAAACACAGACCCTCAAATTCACACGATACTATTTCTGGTCTTATTGAACAAAGCAAATTAAAATTATTTTTCCTTGTTTTCTCTCCCCATCCCCTTTTCTAAGCACTATGAGATAGGCAAGGCAAACATTGTTTTATAGATAAAGAAACTGAGACCCAGAGATGTTAAGGGATTTGCCTAAGAACATACAAATAGTAGTATTGGATGAGAATGGAAATCAAGGTCTTCTAACTCCTACTCCAGGGCCCATCCCATGATCTAAGTCCACCTCTCTCTGCACTATATTACGTTTCCTCTCAATCTA
>NW_020947262.1:0-2183 GCF_900497805.2 Vombatus ursinus
CAGCTATTGCTGCCGGGTTATCATAAATGGAGACGGTGGAGTGGGATGGAGAGCGGGACAGGCATGGAAGCCAATACTTCTCCAAAATTCTGGCTACGTCCCCAATCTGTTTCTAACACTCACTCTCTCATTTCCCACCCTTACCCTTACCCCTTCTGCATCCGATCAGTGATGTTCTTGTCCTTTCTCCCTCCCCGTTATGTCTTGCTTCTATCCCCTCCTTCCCAATCATCCAGTCGCTGAACTAGTTCAAGTCTTTATCACCTCTTGCCTAGACTTTTGTAATAAATGCCTAATTGGTCTTCCTCTTCTGGTCTCTTCCTCTGCAATCCATCCTTCACACCGCTACCTGTGTCTAAATCTAAAGAGCTGGAAGAGGTCTCAGAGCCTGTCCATGCAAACTCCTCATCATACAACTGAGGAAACTGAGGCCTGGCAGGAGACATGACATTTTGTAGGATTGTAGGCTTATAGGTCTACAGTTAGATGTTACCTCAGAGACCATCTGATCCAACCCTTTATTTTACAGCTGAAGAAAGGCCCAGGGACATCGTCCAAAAGGAAGATCTCAAGGAGCTCTATTTTACTAGTAATAATAATAACTCTCATTGAGGTGGGCTTTCAGAGTTTTCAGAGTGGGGGTAGCTAGGTGGCTCAGTGAATAGAGTTCTGGCCTTGGAGTCAGGAGGACCTGAGTTCAAATGTGGCCTCAGACACTTGACACTTACTAGCTGTGTGACCTTGGGCAAGTCCAGAGACAGCTCTTTTTTCCATTGCACCATAATGTCCAAATCACCTTTCAATGGTATTGGTCCAACCACATCAGTTCTTTGCTCTAAAACCATCAGTGGCTCTCTATCAGAGGCTACATATTACTTAGCCTTTTATTTAAGACTCTCATCCACATTCTAGCTCCAATCTACCTTTCTTTTTTAGTTATTTTTTAGCTTTTATTTTCAATTAACAAGGCGTTTATTTTCCTCTCCTTTTCATACCACTAAAGAAAAAGGAAAAAATAAACCCTTAAAACAAATATGCATAGTCAAGCAAAATAAATTCCTATTTTCCTTTGTGCAAAAATATGTTTCATTCTGTATCATGAGTCCATCATCTTTCTGTTAAAATGTGGGTAAGCATTCATCATTGGTCCTCTGGAATCAAGTCAATCTTTCTATCCTTAGTTCACACTGCCCTCTTTCATGCATTCTATATTCCAGACAAATTGGGACTATTAGCTATTCTCCAGTCTCTCCCTAATCTCTTTGCCCTTGGCAGGCCATCATCCCCTATTCCCCACTATCTCTGCATCTCCGCCTATTGAGATTCATTTCTCCAAGCTCAGCCAAGTCACCTCTCCAAGAAAGCTTTCTTTCTGAAACTGGTATCTCCCTCCTCAGATTTCCATTGCACTTTGAACCTCCCTTTGGCCATTTTCATGTTCTATCTTGAAGCTTACGTTCATGAACTTGTCCTATCCTGCTTCTTAGACAGATGGTACTGTGGAAAGTAAACTGTCAAAAACCCTGTGTTCACATCCTACTTCTGACCCCTAGTACTTGTGTGACCTTGGGCTCTTATTTATTAGACAGGCAGTTAGGTGGTGCAGTAGATAAAGCATGGGACTGAGAATCAGGAAAAACCTGAGTTGGAATCCTACTTCAGATATTTAATAGCTGTGTGACTTTATACATTCTCTGTGTCTTAGCTTCCTCATCTGGAAAATCGGAATAATAGTGGCACCAACCTCAAAAGGTTGTTGTGAGAATCAAATGAGTTAAGTCAACATGTGTAAAGTGCTTTGCAAACCTTAAAGTGGCTTATAAATGCTAGATATCATTATTATTATGTAAAAAGATTATAATAAAAATCTATTAAAAAAAGAATAGACTTGGGAAAGAAGAAGATGGGAGACAGAACAGAGAGCAACAGAGGGGAATTCTGAGTTGGCGTAAACCCCCCCCCATTGTGCCCCTTCCTCCTTGTCAGGACGGATGTCACTAGCCCTTGAGCTCTGCACATGGGAGAATGCTGGGGTAAGGGTAAGGGTGAGAAATGAGAGAGTGAGTATTAGAAATAGATTGGGGACGTACCCAGAACTTTGGAGAAGTATTGGCTTCCATGCCTGTCCCACCCTTGACCCTACTCCACCGTCTCCATTTATGATAACCCGGCAGCAATAGCTG
>NW_020947263.1:0-2183 GCF_900497805.2 Vombatus ursinus
CAGCTATTGCTGCCGGGTTATCATAAATGGAGACGGTGGAGTAGGGTCAAGGGTGGGACAGGCATGGAAGCCAATACTTCTCCAAAGTTCTGGGTACGTCCCCAATCTATTTCTAATACTCACTCTCTCATTTCTCACCCTTACCCTTACCCCAGCATTCTCCCATGTGCAGAGCTCAAGGGCTAGTGACATCCGTCCTGACAAGGAGGAAGGGGCACAATGGGGGGGGGTTTACGCCAACTCAGAATTCCCCTCTGTTGCTCTCTGTTCTGTCTCCCATCTTCTTCTTTCCCAAGTCTATTCTTTTTTTAATAGATTTTTATTATAATCTTTTTACATAATAATAATGATATCTAGCATTTATAAGCCACTTTAAGGTTTGCAAAGCACTTTACACATGTTGACTTAACTCATTTGATTCTCACAACAACCTTTTGAGGTTGGTGCCACTATTATTCCGATTTTCCAGATGAGGAAGCTAAGACACAGAGAATGTATAAAGTCACACAGCTATTAAATATCTGAAGTAGGATTCCAACTCAGGTTTTTCCTGATTCTCAGTCCCATGCTTTATCTACTGCACCACCTAACTGCCTGTCTAATAAATAAGAGCCCAAGGTCACACAAGTACTAGGGGTCAGAAGTAGGATGTGAACACAGGGTTTTTGACAGTTTACTTTCCACAGTACCATCTGTCTAAGAAGCAGGATAGGACAAGTTCATGAACGTAAGCTTCAAGATAGAACATGAAAATGGCCAAAGGGAGGTTCAAAGTGCAATGGAAATCTGAGGAGGGAGATACCAGTTTCAGAAAGAAAGCTTTCTTGGAGAGGTGACTTGGCTGAGCTTGGAGAAATGAATCTCAATAGGCGGAGATGCAGAGATAGTGGGGAATAGGGGATGATGGCCTGCCAAGGGCAAAGAGATTAGGGAGAGACTGGAGAATAGCTAATAGTCCCAATTTGTCTGGAATATAGAATGCATGAAAGAGGGCAGTGTGAACTAAGGATAGAAAGATTGACTTGATTCCAGAGGACCAATGATGAATGCTTACCCACATTTTAACAGAAAGATGATGGACTCATGATACAGAATGAAACATATTTTTGCACAAAGGAAAATAGGAATTTATTTTGCTTGACTATGCATATTTGTTTTAAGGGTTTATTTTTTCCTTTTTCTTTAGTGGTATGAAAAGGAGAGGAAAATAAACGCCTTGTTAATTGAAAATAAAAGCTAAAAAATAACTAAAAAAGAAAGGTAGATTGGAGCTAGAATGTGGATGAGAGTCTTAAATAAAAGGCTAAGTAATATGTAGCCTCTGATAGAGAGCCACTGATGGTTTTAGAGCAAAGAACTGATGTGGTTGGACCAATACCATTGAAAGGTGATTTGGACATTATGGTGCAATGGAAAAAAGAGCTGTCTCTGGACTTGCCCAAGGTCACACAGCTAGTAAGTGTCAAGTGTCTGAGGCCACATTTGAACTCAGGTCCTCCTGACTCCAAGGCCAGAACTCTATTCACTGAGCCACCTAGCTACCCCCACTCTGAAAACTCTGAAAGCCCACCTCAATGAGAGTTATTATTATTACTAGTAAAATAGAGCTCCTTGAGATCTTCCTTTTGGACGATGTCCCTGGGCCTTTCTTCAGCTGTAAAATAAAGGGTTGGATCAGATGGTCTCTGAGGTAACATCTAACTGTAGACCTATAAGCCTACAATCCTACAAAATGTCATGTCTCCTGCCAGGCCTCAGTTTCCTCAGTTGTATGATGAGGAGTTTGCATGGACAGGCTCTGAGACCTCTTCCAGCTCTTTAGATTTAGACACAGGTAGCGGTGTGAAGGATGGATTGCAGAGGAAGAGACCAGAAGAGGAAGACCAATTAGGCATTTATTACAAAAGTCTAGGCAAGAGGTGATAAAGACTTGAACTAGTTCAGCGACTGGATGATTGGGAAGGAGGGGATAGAAGCAAGACATAACGGGGAGGGAGAAAGGACAAGAACATCACTGATCGGATGCAGAAGGGGTAAGGGTAAGGGTGGGAAATGAGAGAGTGAGTGTTAGAAACAGATTGGGGACGTAGCCAGAATTTTGGAGAAGTATTGGCTTCCATGCCTGTCCCGCTCTCCATCCCACTCCACCGTCTCCATTTATGATAACCCGGCAGCAATAGCTG
>NW_020947264.1:0-13668 GCF_900497805.2 Vombatus ursinus
ATTTACATTCTTATTAAACATATTTTCACTTTAGTGATGTTGTAAGTAGAAATTAAAACCAATAGGAGGAACCATCAGAAAGAGGAAACAAAACTCAACAGAAGAGAAAAAAAATAACAATTCATCTTCCATAGTTCTTTCTTTGGGTGTGGATAGCATTTTCCATCACAAGGCCTCTGGAGATATCTTAGATCCTCGTATTGCCAGGAAGGGTTAAGTTTATCAATATTAGTCATCATGCAATGTGGCTGTTATTGTGTACAATGTTCTCTTGGTTCTGCTCACTTCACTCAGCATCAGACCCACAGAAATCTTTCCAGGTTTTTCTGAAGTCAGCCTGTTCATCATTTCTTATAGCACAATAGTATTCCATCACATTCATATGCCCCAACTTGCTCAGCCATTCCCCAATGGATGGGCATCCTCTCAATTTTCAATTCTTTGCCACCACAAAAAGAGCCACTATGAATATTTTTGTGCATGTAGGTCCTTTTCCCATTTGTGTGATCTCTTTGGGATATAGCCCTAGAAGTGTTATTGCTGGGTCAAAGGGTATGCACATTTTGATAGCCCTTTGGTCATAGTTCCAAATTACTCTCCAAAATGGTTGGATCATTTCACAACTCCATCAACAATGCATTAGTGTTCCAATTTTCCCACATCTTCTCCAACATTTATCATCTTCCTGTTTTGCCATGTTGGCCATTCTGATAGGGGTGATGTGGTACCTCAGCGTTGTTTTGATTTGCATTTCTCTAATCAATAGTGATTTAGAGCATTTTTTCATATGACTATAGATTTCTTTAATTTCTTCATCTGAGAACTGTCTGTTCATATCCTTTGACCACTTATCAATTGGGGAATGGCTTGTATTCTTATGAATTTGACTTAATTCTCTATATATTTTAGAAATGAGGCCCTTATCAGAGAGACTGGTTGTAAAAATTCTTTCCCAATTTTCTATTTTCCTTCTAATCCTAGTTTCATTGGCTTTGTTTGTGCAAAAAACTTTTCAATTTAATGTAATCAAAATTATCTATTTTGCTTTTTGTAATGTTCTCTATCTCCTGTTTGGTCATGAATTCTTCTGCTCTCCATAGATCTGACAGGTAAACTATTCCCTGTTCTCTCAGTTTGCTTATGCTATCAGCCTTTATATCTAAATCATGCACCCATTTTGACTTTATTTTGGTATATGGTGTGAGATTTTGGTCTATGCCTAGTTTCTGCCATAGTCTTTTCCAGTTTTCCCAGCAGTTTTTTTTTTCAAAGAGTGAGTTCTCATCCCAGAAGCTGGGGTCTTCGAGTTTATCAAATAATATATCACTATAGTCTTTGACTACTGTGTCTTGCATACTTAACCCTATTCCACTGATCCACCACTCTATCTCTTAGCCAGTATCAAGCAATTTTGATGATTGCTGCTTTATAATACAATTTAAGATCTGGAATGGCTAGGCCACCTTCCCCTGCATTTCTTTTCATTAGTTCTCTTGATATTCTAGACCTTTTGTTCTTCCAAAGGAATCTTGTTATTAATTTTTTTAACTCTATCAAATACTTTTTTGGTAGCTTGATTGGTATGGCACTGAATGAGTAAATTAGCTTAGGTGGAATTGTCATTTTTATTGTATTAGCTCAGCCTACCCATGAGCAACTGATGTTTTTCCAATTATTTAGATCTGATTTTATTTGCATGAAAAGTGTTTTGTATTTGTGTTCATAGAGTTCCTGGTTTTGTTTTGGGAGGTAGACTCCTAAATATTTTATAATGTCTACAGTAAGTTTAAATGGAATTTCTCTTTCTATCTCTTGCTGTTGGGCTTTGTTGGTAATATATAGAAATGCCAGTGATTTATGTGGGTTTATTTTATAGCCTGCAACTTTGCTAAAGCTGTTTATTATTTCAAGTAGTTTTTTACTTGATTCTCTGGGATTCTCTAACTATAACATCATGTCATCTGCAAAGAGTGATAGCTTTGTTTCTTCTTTGCCTATTCTAATGCCTTCAATGTCTTCTTCTTCTCTTATTGCTAAAGCTAATGTTTCCAGTATGATGTTGAATAACAGCGGTGATAATGGACATCTTTGTTTCACCCCAGATCTTATTGGAAATGCTTCTAGCTTGTCCCCTTACATATTATGCTTGCTGAAGGTTTTAGATAGATGCTATTTGTTATTTTAAGGAAGACTCCATTTATACCTATGCACTCTAGTGTATTTTAAAAAGAATAGGTGTTGTATTTTGTCAAAAGCTTTTTCTGCATCTATTGAGATGATCCTGTGATTTCTGTTTGTTTTGTTGTTGATATGATGGATTATGCTGATAGTTTTCCTTATATTGAACCAGACCTGCATTCCTGGTATAAATCCTACTTGGTCATAGAGTATTATTCATGTGATAAGTTGCTGTAATCTATTTGCTAATATTTTGTTTAAAATTTTAGCAGCTATATTCATTAGAGAAATTGGTCTATAATTTTCTTTCTCTGTTTTGACTCTTCCTGTTTTAGTTATCAGCACTATATTTGTATCATAAAAAGAATTTGGTAAGATTCCTTCTTTACCTATTTTATCATATAGTCTATATAATATTGGAATTAATTGTTCTTTAAATGTTTGATAGAATTTGCATATAAATCCTTCTGGCCCTGGAGATTTTTTCCTAGGGAGTTCATCAATGACTTGTTCAATTTCTTTTTCTGAGATGGGGTTATTTAAGTATTTTACTTCCTCTTCTGTTAATCTGGGCAATTTATATTTTTGTAAATATGTATCCATTTCACTAAGATTGTCAAATTTGTTTGCATATAGTTGGGCAAAATAATTCCTAATTGTTCTTTTGATTCCCTCATCATTGCTCATAGCTTCACTCTTTTCATTCTTGATACTCATAATTTGGTTTTCTTCTTTCTTTTTTTAATTAGATTAATCAAAAGTTTATCTATTTTATTGGTTTTTCATAAAACCAGCTCTTAGTTATATTTATTATTTCAATAGTTTTCTTAATTTCAATTTTATTTATTTTTCCTTTGGTTTTCAATATTTCTAATTTGGTGTTTCAGTGAGGATTTTTAATTTGTTCTTCTTCCAGTTTTTTTAGTTGTATGCCCAATTCGTTGATCTCTTTTTGTATTTTATTTATGTAAGCATTTAGAGACATAAAACTTCCCCTAAGAACTGCTTTTGCTGCATCCCAAAAGTTTTGGTATGTTGCCTCATTATTGTCATTCTTTTGAATGAAATTATTGTTTCTATAATTTGTTGTTTGTCCCAATCATTTTTTAGGATTAGATTATTTAGTTTCCAATTATTTTTTAGTCTGTCTTTCCATGGCCCTTTATTACGTATAATTTTAATTGCATCATGATCTGAAAAGGATGCATTTAATATTTCTGCCTTTCTGCATTGGATTGTGAGGTTTTATGCCCTAGTACATGGTCAATTTTTGTGTATATGCCATGTACCACCAAGAAAAAATTATATTCCTTTCTATCTCCATTCAGTTTTCTCCACAGGTCTATCATACCTAACTTTTCTAATGTTCTATTCACTTCCTTAACTTCTTTCTTGTTTATTTTGTGGTTAGAGTTATCTAGTTCAGTGAGGGAGAGGTTGAGGTCCCTCACTAGTATAATTTTACTGTCTATTTCTTCCTCTAACTCCCTGAACTTCTCCTCTAAGAATCTGGATTCTATACCATTTGGTGCATATATGTTTAGTAATGATATGACTTCATTGTCTATGGGTCCTTTTAGCAGGATGTAGTTTTCTTCCTTATCTCTTTTGATAAGATCTATTTTTGCTTTTGCTTTGTCTGAGATCAGGATTGCTACCCCTGCTTTTTTTACTTCAGCTGAAGCATAATATATTTTGCTCCAGCCTTTTACCTTTACCGTGTATGTATCACTCTTTTTCAAATGTGTTTCCTGTAAACAACATATTGTAGGATTATGGTTTTTAATCCATGCTGCTATATGCTTCCGTTTTATGGAAGAGTTCATCCCATTCACATTCAAAGTTATGATTACTATCTGTGTCTTTTTCTCCACCCTTCCCCCCCATTTATGCTTTTCTTTCCCTTTTCTCCTTCCCCCCAATAGTGTTTTGCTTTTGACCAGCGCCTCCTTCAGTCCAACCTCCCTTCTATTATCCCTTTCCCTTTTCTTTCCCCTTTCCCCTCCTACTAGCTATAGTGCAAGTTAGATTTCTAAACCTAACTGATTATATTAATTCCCTTCTTGAGCCAAATCTGATGAGAGTAAGGTTCAAACAATGTTCATCTCCCTCCCTTCTTTACCTCTGCTCTAATAGGTTTTTGTGTCTTTTCCTGTAATGTAATTTACCCTTGTCTGCCTCCTCCTTTCTCAGTACATTTTCTTAGCTCAGACTAATCCACTTATATGGATCCATTTAACCCACTTGATTAAATTATTTTGTCATTACATGAAAGTCAACTTATATCCACCCCTTTTATGTATACTCCTTTAACATGGTATAATAACAATACAGTTCTCAAGAGTTGCAAGTGTCATCTTCCCTTGTAGGAATGTAAACATTTTGTCCTTATTAACAACATATTGTATCTTTCTGTCCCATTTACCTTTTTATGTCTCTCTTGAGTCTTGTACTTGAAGATCAAATTTTTTGTTGAGCTCTAGTCTTTTTATCAGGAATGTTTGGAAGTCCCCTATTTTGTTGAATATCCATCTCCTTCCCTGAAAAATCACACTCATTTTCTCTGGATAGTTAATCCTTGGCTGCATTCCAAGCTCCTTTCCCTTACGGAATATCTTGTTCCATGCCCCACTTTTAATGTAGAGGTTGCAAGGTCCTGTGTAATCCTGACTGTGGTTCCATGATATTTAAATTGTTTCTTTCTGGCTGCTTGAAGTAATTTCTCTTTAATCTGGTAAATTTGGAATTTAGCTATTATATTCCTTGGTGTTTTCAATTTGGGATCTCAGGCGGGGAGCTGTGGATTCTTTCTATAGTTATTTTACCTTCAGGTTCTAGGACTTCAGGGCAGTTTTCCTTTATGATTTCCTGAAGGATATTGTACAGGCTCTTTTTTTTCATCATGACTTTCAGGTAGGCCTATAATTCTTAAATTGTCTCTCCTGGAATCAATTTTCCAGGTCAGCTGTTTTACCCATGAGGTATTTTACGTTTTCAAGTATTTTTTTCATTTTTTTGTTTCCGTTTGACTGATTCTTGCTCTCTGATGGAGTCATTAGTTTCCATTTGTTCAATTCTAATTTTAACATTGTTTTCTTCTGTTAGATTTTGTACTTTCTTCTTCAATTGGTCAATTGTATTTTTAAGAGATTCATTTTCTTCAGTGTAATTTTTTTCCAGTTGGCCAATTGTGTTTTTAAGGGATTAGTTTTCTTCAGTGTATTTTTTTCTAGTTGGCCAATTGTACTTTTTAAGGAGTCCTCTACCTCTCTCATTTGACTTTTAAAATCCTTCTTGAGCTCTTCTAAGAAGGCTTTTTGGGCTTCAGACCAGTTCATATTCCCTTTTGATGGTGCAGATGTGGGTTTGATGACAGTGTTGTCCTCTTCAGAATTTCTGTTTTGATTTTCACTCTTCTCATAATATGAATTTATCATATGTTTCTTTTTACTCATGGTGTTTCTTTATTCCCTGGCCTTTAAAGAGATTAAGCTCTCCTGCTGGGAAGCAGAAGGCACTGACCCAAGCTTCTTGTGTTGGGATCCTAGGTCTTGGTCACTGGCTTTGTGTGATGGGGCCTCTTATGTTGGCAATTGGAGGCTGTAGGGTTCTGGCAGCTTATCTGGTGTTGGCCTGGAATCAGCAAGGCTGGGACTTTCAGGCAAATCTAGGTTGCCTGCTTTTCCTTTCCTTTAGCTTTGTTTAGCTCCTTTTAGATAAGTGCTGCCAGGTGTTCATCTGCCTGGGGCCCCTTGCAGCGCTGCCTCCCTGTTTCTGTTTAGGCACTGGGAGACTTCTTTGCTGTAGAATGCCGAGGTACCTGGTGGTTTTCTGAGCTGGTTTCCATCAGTTACCCCACCCTCACTGAGGCACTTGGAGGTCCAGCTGTTGGTGTTTGCCTGCTCAACCACCTGGGCTTCAGGATCTCCTCTTGTTTGGCAGTTGGAGGCAGTAGGGTTCTGACAGCTTACCTGGTATTGGGCTGGAATCAACAAGGCTGGGACTTTCAGGCAAATCTAAGTTGCTTTCTTCAGCTCCTTTCAGATGAATGCTGCCGGTGCTTATCCACCTGGGGCCCTTTGTAGTGCTACTTCCCTTATTTTTGCTGAGGCACTGGGAGACCCTTTGCTGTAGAATGCCAAGGCACCAAAATCTCTTCCTGGTGTGCTAAAGTGGGTCTTTCCACTAGCTGGCTGGGTGACTCCCGGTTCCGTACTGCTCCCCTTCCCCCAGGGTAAGAGGGGCCTTTCCCATTAATCCCTCTAGCTACCTGGGCTACTGCACTGCTGCACCCCATCTTTCTTCAGGTTCAGCTGTTCCAGGGTTTTTTTCTGGGGTGATATCTTCTGGGTTTTCAGAGGTTCACTTTCAAGCATTCTTGATGAAAAGACCAGAGCTGAATAGGAAATCTGACTTTCAAATACAAGACTTAAGAGAACTATGAAGATGTAAACAGGAAAGAGAAATCATAAGAGACTTATTAAGGTTGAACTGTTTACATTCCTGCATGGAAAGATGATATTTGTAACTCATGAGACCTTTGTCAGTATTAGGGTAGTTGGAGGGAAAAAATATATGGATAGATAGATAGATAGATAGATAGATAGATAGATAGATAGATAGATAGAAAGATAGATGGATGGATGGCACAGGGTGAGTTGAAGATGAATGGGTGATATCTGGAGAAACAAATGAAGGGGTGAGAAAGGATCATACTGGGAGAAGGAGAAAAGGAGAGGTAGAATGGGATAAATTATTTCACATAAAATAGACAAGAAAATGCTTTTATAGTAGAGGGGAAGAGGGGATGGTGAGAGGTAATGAGTGAATCTTATTCTTATTGGATTTGGCTTAAGGAGAGAATAACATACACACTCAGTTGGGTATGGAAATCTATCTTAGGGGGGAAGGGGATAAGAGAGCAGGAGGATCATAGAGGGGAAGGCTGATTGGGGAAGTGGGTAAACAGAAGCTAACACTTCTGAGGAGGGATAAGGTCAAAAGAGAATAGAATAAACAGGGGGCAGAATAGGATGAAAGGAAATATAGCTAGTTTTCCACAACATGATTACTGTGGAAGTGTTTTGCATGACTACACATGCATAACCTGTATTGAGTTGCTTGCCTTCTCAATGAGGGTGGGTGGGGAGGGAGGAAGGGAGCAAATTTGAAACTCAAAGTTTTAAAAACAAATGTTAAAAATTGTTTTCACATGCAACTGGGAAATAAGTTATACAGATAATAGGGTATATAAATCTATCCTGCCTTACATGAAAATAGAAGGGGAAGGGGATAAGAGAAGGGGGTGGAGATAAATGGGAGTGCAGATTAGGGGAAGGAGTATTCACAATGCACACTGTCTTGGGGTAGGGGGAGGGACAAGATGGGGAGAAAATTTGGTACTCAAATTTGTGTGAAAGTGAATGTTGAAAACTAAAAATAAATAATTAATACTGAAAAATATATCAAAATATTGCTGGTACTATATATAATATTCTCTAGATTCTGCTCATTTAGGTCTTCATTTTTGCATGGAAATCTATCCTTGTTTTTCTAAGATAATTTAGCTCATCATTTCTTTTAGCACAGTAGTATTCTATCACAATCATACCACCACAATCATCAACCAGTTCCAAATAGATGGGCATCCCAGAAATTTCCAGTTCTTTGCCACCATAAAACCAAATTAACTTCAAAGGATGTGTGATGATGGAAGATGCTCTTTGAATTCAGATTAAAGAATTGCTAAATAGAAGAATGCATGGAATGATGTTACCTATATGGGTACATATGTATGTGTCTTTATGTGTGTGTGCCTAATGGTAACCATGTTTAGGCTACTGGGGAGTGTAGGAAGAAATAAAAGGAAAAAAAATTACATGATAACTTTATTATGTATATAAAGGCATTACACAATAGATTTGAAGTTTCATATTCATCTTTTTATTATACTGTTATGGAAATACTTGTTTTATTTGACAAAAAATTGAATTTTAAAAATTTTAAAAGACAAAAAAAAGTTCATATCTTTCAGACATCACATGCAACACTCTATCCATTATGCCACAGTTTCTAAATGACACACAAAAATGCTAATTTTCTCATTGAATGCTTCTTACACAATCCTTGGCATCCTGCTTTGAAAACTGTTAGCACTTCACAAGCCTTATTAATTTGAATTTATTTCTCCTAATATACATAAAATATTGGAGAAATGCTGCAAATATACCTATCAAGGCTGCTTAAGTACCCACAGTTCCTCATACTGAAGACGCAATAACTTATTAACCCTACATAAGATGTACATGTTTGTATATTTGTGTGTATGTATGTGTGTGTGTAATATATGCACATATCTGTTTTCACATATAGTTGTATAAATATGTAGTTATGAATATATATTTACCCTTCCATATGTATATACATACAAATACATATACATGTTTGTATAACTGTGAATATAATATGCATATACATAAGTTAGATAGACAGACAGATGTTAGATATGGATATATAACCTTCACATTACAGGTGGAAAACGTAGTCTTTCCTGAAAATTCTCTGTGGCTTTGCTGAAAAACAAAAAAAAAGTCTTTCTGTAATCCTTTGGCCCACACTCCCTCTCTAAATCTCCCTCAAGTTTTCTTCTGCACATGATGAAGGGTCAGGAAGAAAAATGTTTTTCACCTTAAGAGATTGCTTTGCAGCACAATGGTACAGCACTAGAAATTTCTAGTTGAGAAGATTTACATTTCCTGTGTTCAAGGGACTCACAAATATATAAAGGACTAAAGCTTTGAATGTGGCCAGAAATATGCTACATGGCTATACTCCCTGCCCATGAGAAAATCATTATTTCTGTTGAAATATTTTTGGAAGTGGAGGATTTTGCCCCATTCTTATGACTCAAAAAGCTTAAGCAACTTCAGGGTAAGAGGAAGTGATAGTCATGAATATAAGAATTAGTGAAATTCTATTGTCATTTTTAGAACTTGGAAAATCAAAATTTATTTTCTCAGTTCCTTTAATTTTCAACAATTGTAAAGCATATATTTTCTCTCTTATCCTCATACATTCTACCATTGTGAAAAAAGAAAAAAAATAAATTCTTGTAGGAAATATTCATGGTCAAACAACCAAATTCCTACATTGTTGGTTTCCAAACATAATGTCCTATTCTACATAGGAGTTTCTGTCAAGAGGTGGATAGCATTTTTTCATTATTAGTCCACTGGAATTATAGTTGATCATTATGTTTATTTGAATTTTTTTCCTTCTATGAAAATTGTCTTTACAATAATTTTGCCTACTTCTTAGCTGCAGGAGACTAATTATGCTTTGGTTAAGCAAATTGTAAATGTATTCAAAATAGTTTAGTATAACTATCTTTTGAAATGCAGATAGATGGCCCATGTAGTGATAAGGGAATGGCATTAAATGTGTTAATTGCTTACAAAATACATTAGCGGTATGTTAATCCTAAAGAAATAAAGGTGAAAGTATGGGATCTATCCTCAATAAACTTACTTTATATTTGAACTAACCAATTATTCTTGAAGACAATGGAAAAAATTTAAAGACTAAAAAACAAACATTAAAAATTTTTTTAAAAAGTTATCCTTGGAAATGCAGGAAAATACTATTGTTGTTGTTGTTCATCATTCAGTCATGACTGTTTCTTTATGATCATTGCATGCTAGACCCTTCCTCCACTACTTACAAAAGTCTTTCTAAGATCATGTTTATTGCTTCTGCGACACTATCTTTCCCTACATCAGAGTCTTTTCTAATGAATCCTGTCTTCTCATTCTGTGGTCAAAGTGTTTAAGCTTCAGCTTCAATATTTGTCCTTCCAATGAATAATCTGAATTAACAGAGAATTCTATGCAGAAATTATTTTATGGAAAAATCTAGGATTTTATTTGACTCTAAACTTAACAAACATAAGTAACTAGAACATGGTGAGTGAAAGTTGCACTGTGTTCTGTGTTCAAACCTTACCTGAACTATGGTGTCCATTTTCCACATTTTAATAAGAGTATTGATGCTCTGCATTATGTTCAAAGAATGGTAGAAATGATAGTCATAGGATATTGGGTTATGTTATGGAAAACTATTGAAGAATAAGGAATGTTCAGTTTAGAGAAAAGACATACTCTTCAAGAATATGAAGATCTGTAATATGGAAGACGGATTGGACTTTTTCCATGTAACTCTTCCACGTGGCTCCAAGAAGCTGTAGCATGTGCAGTGACCACAACCCTTTAAAACCATCTCAGCAGATGGGCTATACCAGGTTGAGAGTAACCAACAGGCTTCAAAACTTTCACTGACTTAGGGGAATGTCTAGCTGAAGTATGTGAAGACTTCCTAGTGGAATATGTGGATGAGAACAATTTGTTCTAATGGCCAAGAATGTGGTGGAAACAGGCATTGTGGAGTGCTTTGTCAGACATCAAAGATGCCACAGTCATCAACTTTATCTTCAGCCATCACCAGACATCTTGATTTTTATTCTTGCCACCAGATTTCAATGACTAACAAAGAGAGAATGAGACTGATGACTGTCCACAATTCTACCTGACATAAATCCAATTCATGCACAAATCAAGACATCATTCCACGATGACATTGCTCATTTTCAAAAGCAAAGGATGAACAACAACAATCAGATGAACTAGGACCAAAAAGGAGAAGTAGAAGGGGGCAGATTATGGCTTAATTTAAATAAAAACTTACCAAAGACAGAACTATTTAAAAATGGATTGCCTCATGAAATACTGTCTCCTTTCCTTGGGCATAAACTTGGACTAAAGATGAGATTTGACTTTCCTGTCAAGGAAAGATATCATCAAAATGTATCATCCATTGGTTGAACTATTTTATGGCTAATATACTTTCTAACTCTAGGATTTCATGATCCTGTGATCCTAATACATAACATAAATTCTGCTTTAGTTTATTTTTGTTCTTCATTTAAAAAAAAAAGGATGATTAATAGAAGCTTAGATTTCATATTGTATAATTTAGATGATAGATTCCTAAGAAAGATTTTTTTCATTTCATTACCAATTTTAGATTTTATAGGAAAAGTACTTAGAGAAACTTGAAATATTAGAAAAATTTGAGGTTTTACTACAAATTAACTGATTAGTCTTTAACAGTAAAATAAACATTCTACGTAAAATTCTCCTTAACTAATATTAAAATGATTTCTAAAAATCAGCATATTTTTAGTGTAAGTAAAGGGAATACTAATTTGTGTTTTATATATAAAAATATTTTCCAATCATGTAGTTATGATATTCAAATTTATTAGAATAATAAAATCTTCTTTCACAAATTTTGGGAAGTTCTATTAACATAAAACCAAAACAATCAAATGAGATAAAAAATAAAATGAATTATTTATTTTTCACTATGCAGGATAAATAATGATTATTTAATTCAACATCTTAAAGAAACTGAAGTTTCTTTATATTAATATAGAATAAAAATAAAATAATTTTCATCTTACATTACTAAGCTTAAGTGAACCATGGGTGTGAAATGCAATCCCCTAATTCTAACAAAAAGTAGTGGCTACTTCCTTCAAGAGAAAAGGACACAAATTGAGGAAATCCAAATAATGTTTTATGTGCTAGAAAACGTGTCCACTAATAACCTGGAAGATGCCAATATTTTAAGATTTTGTGGTGCCCTTAAAAGTATGTGGAGATACGGGAGAGTAAGGATATAAACTAAAATGTTGATTAGATGCTTGTGTTGGCATCCAAATGTTAGGATGGTATAATGGAAATATTGTATGTTTATATAAAGTTTGCTTTTGTGAAAAAACTTATTGGAGGACAATCTTCTAGTAGATTTAAAGTTTAAAAAATAATCACCATACACAGAGGATAAATCAAAATTAAGATAAAATTTAATTTGTTAAGAGTTAAGAACAATTTTACAAATTTTCTAATTACATGTAATAACAATTTAGAAGAATCATTTTTTTAATTGTGAGTTCCAAATTCTCTCCCTCCCTCCTCCCAACCTCTATCCCTGAGAATACAACACATTTAATATAGATTGTATGTGTGGAGTCATTAAAAACATGTCTTGACACTCGTCATGTTGCAAAAGGAAACACAGACCCCCTCCATGCTCTTAACTCAAAAGAACAAGAAAAAAAATTAAATATGCTTTGATCTGCATTCAGACTCTATCAGTTCTTTCTCTGGATAGTATTTTTCATCATAAGTCCTTAGGAATTATATCATTTTATTGATGAGAATAGCTAAGTCATTCACAGTTGATCATCATACCATATAGCTTGTACAGTGTACAATGTTCCCCTAGTCCTGTCCACTTCATTTTGAATCACTTCATATAAGCATTTCCAGGTTTTTCTCAACCCATTCTGCTCATCGTTTCTTACAGCATAAATATTAGTCCATCAAAGTCATACACCACAACTTATTCAGCCTTTCCTCATTTGATGAGTATCTTTTCAATTTCCAATTCTTGGCCAAACAAAATGAACTACTACAAATATATTTTTTTTTTTTACATTTAGGTCTTTTTCCTTTTTTTAATCTCTTTGAGATACAGACCTGGTAGTGATTTTGCTCAATCAAAGAGTATGCACGGCATTATTTATTTTTAGTTTTCAACATTTACTTCCACAAGATTTTAGTTCCAAATTTTCACCCTATCTTGCCTCTCTCCTCACCCCAAGATGGCATGCATTCTGAATATCCCTTCCCCTACTCTGCCCTCCCTTCTATCTCTCTCCCCCCCTCCTCTTATCCCCTTCCCCTTCTATTTTCCTGTAGGGCAGGATATATTTCTGTACCCTATTTCCTGTATTTCTTATTTCCCAGTTCCATGTGAAAATATTTTTTAAACATGTGTTTTTAAAACTTTGGGTTCCTAATTTTCTCCCTTCTTCCCTTCCCACCCACCCTTATTGAAAAGGCAAGCGACTCAATATAAGTTATACATGTGCAGTTATGCAAAACACTTCCATAGTAGTCACGTTGTGAAAAACTATTTCCCTTAATCCTATCCCGCCCCCCCATTTATTCTATTCTTTCTTTTGACCCTGCCCCTCCTCAGAAGTGCTTGCTTCTGATTACCCCCTTTCCCAATCTGCCCTGCTTTCTATCATTCCCCTGCTCTCCTGTCCCTTTGTCCCCTTATTTTCCTGTAGGGTAAGACAGATTTCCATACCCAATTGAGTGTGTATGTTATTCCCTACTGAAGTCAAATTCTATGAGAATAAGATTCACTCATTCCCTCTCACCTTCCCCTATTTCCCCTATTTCCCCTCCACTGTAAGAGCCTTTTTTTCTGTTTTTTTTGTGAGATAATTTACCCACTTCTCTCTCTCCCTTTCTCTTTCTCCCAGTATAATCCTCTCACACCATTTAATTTTATTCTCCAGACATGATCCCTTCATCTTCAACTCACCCTCTGCCCCCCCATATATATATATATATATAT
>NW_020947264.1:13678-116168 GCF_900497805.2 Vombatus ursinus
ATATATATATATATATATATCTACCTATCTATATATCTATCTATACACACACACATACATATATTTTTTCCCTCCAACTACCCTAATATTGACAAATGTCTCATGAGTTACAAATACCATCCTTCCATGCAGGAATGTAAACAGTTCAACCTTAATAAGTCTCTTACGATTTCTCTTTCCTGTTTACCTCTTCATGTTCCACTTGACTCTTGAATTTGAAGGTCAAATTTTCTATTCAGCTCTGGTCTTTTCATCAAGAATGCTTAAAAGTCCACTATTTCATTGAATGACCATTTTTTCCCTGAAGGATTATACTCAGTTTTGTTGGGTAGGTGATTCTTGGTTGTAATCCTATCTCCTTTGACCTCTGAAATATTATATTCAATGCCCTGGGGTACCTTAATGTAGAAGCTGCTAAATCCTGTGTTATCCTGATTGTGTTTCCACAATACTTGAATTGTTTCTTTCCAGCTGCTTGTAATATTTTCTCCTTGACCTGGGAACTCTGGAATTTGGCTACAATATTCCTATGAGTTTTCCTTTGGGGATCTCTTTCAGTAGGGGATTGGTGGATTCTTTCAATTTCTATTTTGCCCTCTCATTCTAAAACATCAGGGCAGTTTTCCTTGATAATTTCTTAAAAGATGATGGCTATGCTCTTTTTTTCATCATGCCTTTCAGATAATCCAATAATTTTTAAATTCTCTCTCCTGGATCCATTTTCCAGGTCAGTTGTTTTTCCAATGAGATATTTCATATTGTTTTCTAATTTTTCATTCTTTTGGATTTGTTTTATGGTGTCTTGATTTCTCATAAAGTCACTAGCTTCCAATTGCTAGCTCTAATTTTTAAGGAAGTATTTTCTTCAGTAAGCTTTGACCTCCTTTTCCATTTGACCAATTTTGATTTTTAGGGCATTCTTCTCCTCATTGGCCTTTTAGACCTCTTTTACCATTTGGGTTAGGCTATTTTTTAAGATGTTATTTTCTTCACTATTTTTTTGGGTCTCCTTTAGCAAGCTGTTGACTTGTTTTTCATGATTTTCTTGTATCAGTCTCATTTATCTTCCCAGTTTTTTCTCTACTTCTCTTACTTGCTTCTCAAATTCCTTTTTGAGCTCTTCCAAGGCCTAGGACTGATTCATATTTTTCTTGGAGGCTTTGGATGTAGGGGCTTTGACTTTGTTGTCTTCTTCTTGTATGTTTTGATCTTCTTTGTTACCAAAAAAGATTCTATGGTCTGACACTTCTCATGAGGTTTGCTAATGATCCCAGCCAATTACTTGAGTTATAAACTCTTTATTAAGTTAGAGGTCTGCTTCCAATGTGGAGAATATACTGTTCCAAGCTTCAGGGGCTTGTACAGTTGTTTTCAGTGATACTTTAGCGACCTGAAAATTTTCAGTTCTTCCAAGATTGTATGATAAGGGTCAAGGTGTTTACTCCTTTCCTGGCCTGTGCTCTGGTGTATGAGTGACCAGTCTTTTTCTGTCTTGGAACTGTAAGGAGGATTTCCTCTCTACCACCACTACAAGCTCCACCAAACTATCATTCCTCCTACCCCAGGACTGCCCCTCAGAACTGTGACCCACATGCAAGCATGGGCAAAGCAAGAGATTCCTGCACTGGCAAAAAGATCCCTGCCATCCCCCTCTGATCAGCCACTCAATTCCCCCTCAGTCTGTGGGCTGGAAGCTCAGGAGGCAGCCACAGCCCCAGGATCAGGCTCAGGAACTGGGGTTGAGACCTAGCTTCTCTCTCACTGCAGAAACAGACTTTTCCCACTGACCTTCTAAGTTGTCTTTGCTGTTCATGGATTTAGAAGTCAGGAAACCATTACAGCTGCCCACGATTCAGTCCTCTGAGGCCTGTTCAAGGTTCACTGTGGCCTGCATGCCCATGCCAAACTAAGCTCCTCTCCCAGTCCAGCACAATTTACCTTTCTGATCCACCATCCAGGTTGTCTTGGGCTGGAAATGTGTTTCACTCTTTCTTTTTTGTGGGTTCTGCTGCTTTTGAATTTGTTTAGAGTCATTTTTTTAATAGGTGCTTGGAGGGTTTTGAGGGAGACCTCAAGGAAGTCACTGCTTTCACTCCACCATCTTGGCTCCCAGGTATGCACAGTATTATAGCCCTTTGGTCATAGCTCCAAATTGATCTCCAGAATGGTTGGATTATTTCACAACTACACCAACAGAGCATTAGTGTCCATACTTTTCCTTATGCCCTCTAATATTTGTCATTTTCCATTTCTGGCATATTAGCCAATCTTATATGTGAGGTGATACCTCAGAATGATTTTAATTTTGATTTGTCTTAAGTCCAATCAATAGTGACTTATAACAATTTCCCCGTGACTATTGATACCTTTGATTTCTTCTTCTGAAAACAGTCCAGTTCATATTCTTTTATCACTTATCAAATAGACAATAACTCATTCTTATGAATTTCAATTGGTTCCATATATATTTGAGAAATGATGCCTTCATCAGAAAACTTGCTATAATTTCCCTTCATTTTCTATTTTCCCTATAATCTTGGATTTATTGGTTTCATTTGTTCAACTCATTTTTAATTTAATGTTATCAAAATTATCCATTTTATATTCTGTAATGCTCTCTATCTCTGGGATAGTAATAAATTATTTCCTTATCCATAGATCTGACAGGTAAGATATTATGTGTTTCTTTAAGTTGTTTATGATATAAACATTTCTGTACAAATCATGTACCCATTTTCATCTTATGTTGGCATATGGTGTAAGATGTTGGTTTATACCTCATTTTTGCCAAGTTGTTTTCAAGTTTTTCCAGTCATTTTTGTCAAATAGTGAGTACTTGTCCAAATACCTTTGATCTCTGGGTTTATCAAACACTAGATTGCAATGGTCATTTATTACTCTATATTATGTACCTAATCCATTTCACTGATCCAGCACTATTTCTTTACCAGTACCAGATTGTTTTGGTGATTACTACTTTTAAAAAAGTTTGAGACTTAATATTGCTAATCCATCTTTCTTCAATTTTTCTTCATCAATTCCCTTGAGATTTTTGATATTTTTTTCTCAGATGAATCTTGTGATAATTTTTTCTAGCTTTCTATTTCTTTTTTGGAAATTTGATTTTTATGGTACCAAATAAGTAAATTTACTTAGCTAGAATTCTCATTTAAAAATATTGGCTCAGTGTGCCCATGAGTATTTAATATTTCTTCCTTTGTTTAGAGCTGAATTTATTTTTGCAAAAAAAGTTATTTGTTTACATAATTCCAAGTTTTGTCTTGGCTGGTAGATTTTCAAGTATTTTATATTGTCTGCAGTTAATTTGAATGGAATTTCTCTTTTTATCTCTTACTGTTGAACTTTCTTGGTAATTTGTAGTAATACTGATGATTTATTTGGATTCATTTTATATCCAGGAACTTTGGTGAAGTTGTTAATTATTTCACTAATTTTTTTAGAGGATTCTCTAAATATACCATCCCATCATGTGCAAATATTGAGTTTCACTTCCTCATCAACTATTCTAATTTCTAAAATTTATTTTTTCTTCTTTTAATGCTATAACTACAATTTCTTTTTTTAAATTTTTATGTATTTATTTATTTTTAATATATATTTTTATTTTTAATTTTCAACATTTACTTGACAAGATTTTGAGTTCCAACTCTTTACCCCATCTTGCCCCTCCCCCCACCCCCAGATGGCATGCATTCTGAATACCCCTTCCTCTAGTCTGCTTTCCCTGCTATCTCTCCACCACTTCCCCTTCTATTTTCCTGTAAGGCAGGATAGATTTCTGTACCCTATTTCCTGTATTTCTTATTTACCAGTTGCATGTGAAAACATTTTTTTGAAACATGTGTTTTTTAAACTTTGGGTTCCAAATTTTCTCCCTTCCTCCCTCCCCACCCACCCTCATTGAAAAGGCAAGCAATTCAATATAGGCTATACATGCGCAGTTATGCAAAATTCTTCCATAGTAGACATGCTGTGAAAAACTAACTCTATTTCCCTCAATCCTAACCTGCCACCCCCATTTATTTTATTCTTTCTTTTGACCCTGTCCCTCCTCAGAATCATTTGCTTCTGATTATCCCCTTTCCCAATCTGCCCTCCTCTCTATCCACCCCCCCACTCTCTTGTCCCCTTCCCTTCCTATTTTCCTGTAAGTTAAGACAGATTTCCATACCCAATTGAGTGTGTATGTTATACACTCCTTAAGTCAAATCCTATGAGAATAAGATTCATTCACTTCCTCTCACCTTCCCCTGGTTCCCCTCCACTGTAAGAGCCTTTTCTTTTCTGTTTTTTTGTGAGACAATTTACCCCGTTCTACCTTTAACTTTCTCCTTCTCCTAGTATAATCCTCTCTCATCACTTAATTTTATTCTCCAGATATGACCCCTTCATCTTCAACTCACCCTGTGCCCTCTATCTAGCCATCTATCTAATTATCTATCTACCTATCTATCTATCTATATATGTATATATATATACATACATATAATTTTTTCCCTCCAACTACCCTAATACTGACAAAGGTCTCATGAGTTACAAATATCATCTTTCCATGCAAGAATGTAAACAGTTCAACCTTAATAAGTCTCTTATGATTTCTCTTTCCTGTTTACCTCTTCACGTGCCACTTGAGTCTTGTATTGGAAAGTCAAATTTTCTCTTCAGCTCTGGTCTTTTCATCAAAGATGCTTGAAAGTCCTCTATTTCACTGAATGACCATTTATTCCCCTGAAGAATTATACTCAGTTTTACTGGGTAGGTGATTCTTGGTTGTAATCCTATCTCCTTTGGCCTCTGGAATATTGTATTCCATTCCCCGTGGTTCCTTAATGTAGAAGCAGCTAAATCTTGTGTTATGCTGATTGTGTTTCCACAATACTTGAATTGTTTCTTTCCAGCTGCTTGTAATATTTTCTTCTTGACCTGAGAACTCTGGAATTTGGCTACAATATTCCTAGGAGTTTTCCTTTAGGGATCTCTTTGAGGAGGAGATAGATGGATTTTTTTCAATTTCTATTTTGCCCTCTGGTTCTAAAATATCAGGGCAGTTTTCCTTGATAATTTCTTGAAATATTATGTCTAGGCTCTTTTTTTGATCATGGCTTTCAGATAGTTCAATAATTTTTAAATTCTCTCTCCTGGATCTATTTTTCAGGTCAGTTGTTTTTCCAATGAGATATTTCACATTGTTTTCTAATTTTTCCTTCTTTTGGATTTGTTTTACAGTGTCGTGATTTCTCATAAAGTCACTAGCTTCCAATTGCTCTATTATAATTTTTAAGGAAGTGTTTTCTTCAGAAATCTTTTGGACTTCCTTTTCCATTTGTCCAATTTTGCTCTTTAGGGCATTCTTTTCTTCATTGGCTTTTTGGACCCCTTTTGCCATTTGGGTTAGGCTATTTTTTAAGGTGTTATTTTCTTCACTATTTTTTGTGTCTCCTTTAGCAAGGTGTTAGCTTGCTTTTCCTGCTTTTCTTGCATCATTCTCATTTCTCTTCCCAGTTTTTCCTCTACTTCTCTTACTTGCTTCTCAAAATCCCTTTTGAGCTCTTCCAAGGCCTGGGACTGATTCAAATTTTTCTTGGAGGCTTTGGACACAGGAGCTTTGACTTTGTTTTCTTCTTCTGGTTGTATGTTTTGATCTTCTTTGTCTTACCAAAGTAAGATAATATAGTCTGACTCTTTTTGCACTGCTTGCTCATAATCCCAACCAATTATTTGAGTTTTAAACTCTTTGTTAAGGTAAGAGTCTGTTTCCAATGTGGAGAATGTACTCTCCCAAGCTTTGGGGGTTTGTACAGCTGTTTTCAGAGATACTTCTAGGGACCTGAAAAGTGTCAGTTCTTCTAAGGTGCTATGATAAGAGACGAGGTGTTTCCTCTCCACCTCCACAAAAAGCTCCACCATGCCAGCGCTCCTCCTCGCCCCAGAACCTCCCCTCAGAACTGTGACCCAGATCCAAGCATGAGCAAAGTGAGAGATTCCTGCCTCAGCCCTGGCAAAAAGATCCTTGCAATCCACCTCTGATCAGCCACTCGATTCCCCCTCAATCTGTGGGTTGGAAGCTCAGAAGCCAGCTGCTGCCCTCAGGGTGACTGAGATCTAGCTTCTTCTCTCACCACAGTAACAGACTTTTCCCACTGACCTTCTAAGTTGTATTTGGCATTCACGAGTTGAGAAGTCTGGAAACTGCCACAGCTGCTGTCATTCAGTCCTCTGAGGCCTGCTCCAGAGTCATTGCGGCCTGCGTGCCCACGCCAAACTGCGTTCCTCTCCTAGCCCGGCGTGATATACCTTTCTGATCAGCCATCCAGGTTGTCTTGGGCTGGAAATTTGTTTTATTCCGTTTTTTTGTGGGTTCTGCTGCTTTAGAATTTGTTTACAGTCATTTTTGTAGGTATTTGGAGGGGTTTGGGGGAAAGCTGAAGCAAGTCACTGCTTTCCCTCTGCCTTCTTCTACAGTTTCTAATAGAACATTAAATGACAACAATGATGATGGTACTTCCTCCTTCACCTTAATCTTATTGGGAAGGCTTCAAGCTTATCCCCATTATAGATAATGTTTGCTAATGGTCTTAATTACACATTACTCAATGTTTTAAAGAAAGTTCAATTTATTCCTATGCTCTCTAAGATTTTTAATAGGAATGAGTGTTATATTTTCTTGAAAGCTTTTTCTTCATGTATTGAGATAATCATATGATTTTTGTTATTTTTCTTATTAATATGGTCAATTGTGTCCATAATTTTCCTAATATTGAGCCAGCCCAATTTTCCATTTCTTTGTATATTATCTTTGTGATATATTGCTGTAATATACTAGCTAATATTTCTTTCATCAATATTCATTAGAGAAATTGGTCTATAGTTTTCTTTCTCTGTTTTCACTCTTGCTGGTATCATAAATACATTTGACAGTTCTATTTCTTTGACTATTTTTCAAATAGTATATATAGTATTGGAATTGTTCATTTTTTAAATGTCTGGTAGAACTCACTTGTGTATCCCTCAATCCTGTGGATTTTTTTTTTCTTTAAGCAGCTCATTGATGGCTTATTCAATTTCTTTTTCTAAAATGAGATTTTGTTAGCATTTTATTTTTTATTCTGTTAATCTGGGCAATTAATATTTTGGTAAATATTCCTCCATTCACTTAGGTTTATTGTCATATAATGGGCAAAAAAGCTGTGCTTTAATTTCTTCCCATTGGTGGTGAATTCACTCTCTCATTTTTGAGACTGGTAATTTTAAATCAAACTAACCAATGGTTTATCTATTTTTTTTTATAAAACCAGTCCCTGGTTTTACTTATTAGATTCATAATTTTCTTACTTTCAATTTTATTAATCTCTCCTTTAATTTAGTATTTAACTGAAGATGTTTAATTTGTTCTTTTCTAGTTTTTTAATTGCATGTTCAATTCATTGATCTGCTATTTTTCTATTTTATTGAGGAAGATAATTAGAGATATAAATTTTCCCCTAGGAATTGGTTTGGCTGAATCCCATAAATTTTGGAATATTGTGTCATTGTTATAATTTTCTTTAATGAAAATATTTATTTTTTTCTATGATTTGTTCTTTCACAGACTCATTTGTTAGGATTGGATAATTTATTTTTCAATTAATTTTCAATCTACATTTCCATGGTCCTTTTCCAAATGTGTTTTTATTGCATTACAATCCAAAAAGAATGCATTTAATATTTGTTTTTCTGAATCTGGTTTTCAAGTTTTTATATCCTAATACTTGGTCAGTTTTTATGTAGGTGCCTTGTACCCCTGAGGGGAAAAAATGGTATATTCCTGTCTTTCCCATCTGATTTTTTCCAGAGGTCTATCATATCCAACTTCTCTAGAATTCTTTTAATCTCTTACTTTTTTTCCATTGGTTGTAATCCTAGCTCTTTTGCCTTCTGGAATATAGTATAGTATAGAATATAGTACAGTATTCCAAGTCCTCTGACACTTTTATGAAAAGCTGTTAAATCTTGTGTTATCCTTCATGATACTTGAATGGCGTCTTTTTTGTCTGCTTACGCTGCATTATTTTTGATCTGAGAGGTCAAGAATTGGGCTGTAATATTTCTGGGAGTTTTCATTTTGGGATCTCTTTCAGGAGGTCACTGGTAAATTCTTTCAATTGCTATTTTTAACTTTCGTTCCATGATATTAGGGGAGATTTTTTTTTTGTTTGTTTGTTTTGTTTTGTTTTTTTGATATGTCCTGTTTGGCAATGGCTTTCAGGTAGTCTGATAATTCTTAAATTAGCTCTTCTCATTCTATTTTCCATGAGCTGCATCACATTTTCTTCTACTTTTTTCTATTCCTTTGATATTGATTAAATGTTTCTTGATGTCTCATGGAGTCAATGGCTTCACTTTGACCAATTCAAATTTTTAAGGAATTATTTTCTCCGTAAGTTTTTATACCTCCTTTTCCATTTGGTCAATTCTACTTTTTAAGGATTTCTTCACTTTAGTGGATTTTTGTGCCTCTTTTTCCCCTTGGGGAATTTTGGTTCTTTAAGATGATATTTTCATTTTTTTATTTTTTAAAATTTTTAATTAATTTATTATAAGTTTTCAATATTCGCTTCCATAAGCTATTGTGTGTGCTATTTTCTCTCCCTTGCCTTCCCCAAAATGGCATGCAATCTAATTTGGGCTCTACTTATACAATCATATTAAACATATTTTCACATTAGTCATATTGTAAAGAAGAATTAGAACTAATGGGAAGAACCATGAGAAAAAAACAAACAAAAAAAAACAACAAAAGAAATCAAATAGTATGCTTTCATCTGCATTCAAATTCCATAGTTCTTTCTCTGGAGTTGGATAGCTTTTTCCATTGTGAATCTTTTAGAGTTGTCGTAGATCCTTGCATTGCTGAGAAGAAGTCTGTCAAAGTCAGTCATCAAACAGTGTGGCTGTTACTGTGTACAATGTTCTCCTGGTTCTGCTCACTTCACTCAGCCTCAATTCATATAAGTCTTTCCAGGTTTTTTTCTGAAGTCTGCCTGCTCATCATTTCTTACAGCACAATTGTATTCTATTACATTCATATATCCAACTTGTTCAGTCATTCCCCAATTAATCCATCAATTTCCAATTCTTTGCCACCACAAAAGGAGCTGCTATAAATATTTTTGTACCTATGAATCCTTTTCCCTTTTTATGATATCTTTGGGATATTTTGGAATTCAGGATTTTCCCAAATAGGCTATATTGTATTGGAATTCATTGTTCTTTAATGTTTGATAGAATTGACTTGCAAATTCATCTGGCCCTGGAGATTTTTTCATAGAGAGTTCATCGTTGGCTGTTCAATTTTTTTTTTCTGAGATTGGGTTATTTAAGTATTCTGCTTCTTCTGTTAATCTGGGCAAATTATATTTTTGTAAATATTCATCCAATTCATTTAAACTGTTAAATTTATTTGCATACAGTTGGGCAAAATAGTTCCTAATTATTGTTTTAATTTCTTCTTCATTATTGGTGAATTCACCCCTTCTATTTTTGAAACTGGTAATTTGAAACTGGTTTTTTTTAAATTAATTAATCAAAGGTTTATCTATTCAATTTTTTTTCTTAAAACCAGCTCTTACTTTTATTCATTAGTTCAATAGTTTTCTTAATTTTAATTTTATTAATCTCTCCTTTGATTTTCAGCATTTCTAATTTGGTATTTAATTGGGGATTTTTAATTTGCTTTTTTTCCCAGGATTTTTAGTTGCAAGCCCAATTCTTTGATCTCTTCTTTCTCTATTTTATTCATGTAAATATTTAGAGATATAAAACTTCCCCTAAGAACCACTTTCACTGCATGCCATATGTTTTGGTATGTTGTCATTCTCTTGGATAAAGTTATTGATTGTATGATTTGTTTTTTCACCCACTCATTCTTTAGGAGTAGATTATTGTTTAGTCTCTTTTTCCATGGAATTTTATTATATGTAATTTTTATTGCCTCATGATCTAAAAAGGATGCATTTAGCATTTCTTCCTTTCTTCATTGGATTGTGAGGATTTTATGCCCTAATACAAGGTCAATTTTTGAGTAGGTGCCATTTATTGCTGAGACAAAAGTATATTCCTTTCCATCTCCATTCAGTTTTCTCCAGAGGTTTACCATTTCTATTTTTTCTAAAAATCTATTTATCTACTTAGCTTCTTTCTTGTTTGTTTTGTGGTTAATTTATCTTGTTCTGAGAGGGAGAGGTCCTCCTGCCCAGTATAGTTTTGCTGTCTATTTCTTCCTGTAACTCTCTTAACTTCTCCTCTAAGAATTTGAATGCTACACTTGGTGCATATATGTTTAGTAATGATATTACTTAATTGTCAGTGGTACCTTTTAGCAAGATGTAGTTTCCTTCCTTATCTCTTTCACTTAGATCTATTTTTGCTTTTGCTTTGTCTGAGATCAGGATTGCTACTCTTGCTTTTTTTTTTTTTACTTCAGCTAAAGCACATTTTGCTCCAACCTTTTACATTTACTCTGTGTGTATCCCTCTGCTTCAAATGAATTTCTTGTCAACAACATATTGTAGGATTATGGTTTTTAATCCACTTTGTTATTCATTTCCATTTTGTGCAAGAGTTCATCCTATTCACATTCACAGTTATGACTACTATTTGTGTCTTTCTCTCCATCCTATTTTCCCCTCAGTTTATGCTTTTCTCCCTTTCTCTACTCAGTAGAGTTTTGATTTTGACCGTGTCCTCCTTCAAACTGCCTTTCCTTTCATCAGCACCCTGCTTTTTCCTCCCTTTTTCTCTTACTACTTCTTCCCTTTCTTCTATTCCCCTCTTCCCCTCCTACTTCTTATGGGATAAGTTAGATTTCTATACCTAACTGATTATGTTATTTCCTCATTCAGCCAAATCTGATGAGAATAAGATTCAAACTTTGCTCATCCCCTCACTTCTTTCCCTCTATGTTAATAGGTTTTTGTGCCTCTTCATGTGATCTAATTTACCTTTTTCTGTCTCCTCCTTTTCTCTTCTCCCAGTATAAGCCCTTTCCATCACAAAATTAAATTTTTATCATCACATCAAAGTCAACTTATCCCCATGCCCTCTAGCTATGTATACCCCTTTTAAATGTTGTAATAAAGATATAGTTCTCACAAGTTGCAAGTAGCAACTTCCCTTGTAATGATGTAAACATTTTGCCATTATTGAATAGCATGTTTCCCCCTTTTCAGTTTATTTTTTTATGCTTCTTGTGAGTCTTGTATTTGAAGATCAAAATTTCTGTTGAACTCTAGTCTTTTCATTAGGAAGATTTGGAAGTCCACATCTCCTTCCCTGAAAGATTATGTGCAATTTTGCTGGATAGTTGACCCCTGTGTGTAATCCAAGATCCTTTGCCTTACAGAGTATCATATTCCAAGACATATGATCTTTTAAAGTAGAAACTACAAGCTCCTACATAATCCTGACTGTAGTTCTACAATATTTAAATTGTTTCTTTCTTGTTGCTTGTAGCATTTTCTTACTAACCTGATAATTTTTGAATTTGGCTACAATATTCCAAGGTATTTTCCATTTGGGATCTTTTTCATGAGGTGATCAGTGAATTCTTTCAATGTGTAATTTAGCCTCTGGCTCTAAGACCTCAGGGCAATTTTCCTTGATGAGTTCTTGGAAGATGCTGTCCAGGCTCTTTTTTTCATCATGGCTTTCAGGAAGACTGATAGTTATTAAGTTATCTCTCCTGGATCTATTTCTCAGGTCAGTTGTTTTTCCAATGAGGTATTTTACATTTTCTTCTGAAAATGTAATTTTTCATATGACTATAGATAGCTTTAATTTCATCATCTGAAAATTGCCTGTTCATATCCTTTGCGACCCTCATTAATTTTGTAAAAGATCTTAATAGCAGGTAAAGCATTTAAGTACACATAAAAACATAAAAACTAAAATTAAAGTTTCAAGTTCAGATAACCACATTAAGAAACTATCAAACTGTATTAAGTCTTGTTTTTGGTGGATTTTAGCAGTTCCCTAGAATTCTCTACAAATGATTTGAAACCAGAGAAGCAGAGAATCCTTCAGAGCTGTCTTGAGAATAAGGCCTATTCCAGAATTTCCAAAAGAAGATATTCCCAAGGGCCAGATGAATACATGAGACATCAGGGACTCAAGAGAAGGTGAAATGATCAAATGGGCTTTGGAAGTGGGTCAGTAGGAAACAAAGAGATGAGGTTATTTAACATTGATGATTGTCATTGTATTGGTTTGACCTTTTGTTTCATGGTGGTTATGTTATGCTGAGTTGTTTGGTTACCTTAGTGACATGCAAGTCTCCCCTTTCAAAATTAGTCCATTGTGAGCTCTCTCAGTTTGATCTGTAACCTGACTTAAATAATTCTGATTATGAATATATGAAAACATATAGATTTGGCTTATAGATAAGTGAGCCATGAGGGGAGTGGGCTGACCCATCCCCCATGAATCAAAAAGGGTTTGTTAAAAGAATTAAAACAGCAAATGGTAGTGGGAATTACATGAACTACACCAACTCCATCCTGTGACTCAATTCTGGAGCTAACTCAGTTGTCTTTCTATTCAATTATGGACCTACTCCAATTTCTGTCTTGTGGGAACACTTTGTTCAATTTTGATAATTGTGAGAAAGTTTTGTTTCATTGTATGAAGATAGCCCTGTGTGGCTGGAAAGCTGGACCACCTCTATCTCCTGCTTAGAGTCATTTAACAAAGAACCTAGTTTATACTGACCATAAAGCTAGTCAGATCCAAAAATAGACAAGGAGTTTTCTCACAGTTCTGCCTCTTAAGCATTCCATATGACTTATCTGAAATCTGGTCTCCCACTGGTCAATCAGTTATTATTTTGATGTTTCTTTAACTGAATGCAAACACTAGAGGGAATGGGACCTCTTTTTTCTGATTTCAGATAATTGCACCTGTTCACTATCCCCTTCTCAAATAAGAAAGTCCCTAATATTTTCTCCAATTAGAAATTGGACTGCATAATTTTATATTTTAGTTAATTGTTTTCTTTTAATTAATTGGCATTATTTATTTTAATGCACAAAAACCTGTCTCCCTTTTTATTCAGGGACCAGTGTCAAAGCCAAGGTGTAAAGAGTTAAGGGACAGGAAAGAATTCAAACTGTGAGAGACAATCAATGAAAACACCAAATAGTTGGGGATATGGAGTGATATACTCAAGGAAGGGCAAGTTGCTCAGAGTCAATGGCTAACAGGATATGTAGAGTTGAGTAAGATATTAAGGTATGAAAGAGTGAGGTTATAAAGGGCTTTGAAAGTCAAATAGAAGATTTCATATGTACAATAGATAATAATGACCTACTAAGATTTATTGAATTGGACAATGACATGGTCAGACCTGCATTTTAGAAACATCACTTTGATGGTTGAGTGGAGGATGGACTGGAACATGGAAGTAATTAATTCATGAATTGATGCATGGAGATAACAATGAGGAGAATGGACTGGAATGGGGAAGAGAGTTGATGCATTAGACCAACCAGGGGGTAAATACAGTAATGCAGGCATAAGATAATGAAAGATGTCACCAGTAACTTGGCTTTGTCAGGGAGAATGATGATATATGTAAGAGTTATTGCAAAGGCAGAATAAGCAGAGGCAAGATGGAGAAGTAAAAGCATTGACTTGCTTGAGCTCTCCCCAAAACCCCTCCAAATACCTGTAAAAATTGCTCTAAACAAATTCTAGAGCAGCAGAACCCACAAAAAGACAGAGTGAAATAAAATTCCAGTCCAAGACAAACTAGATAGTTTATTGGAAAGTTCTATTGCACTGGGCTGGGAGAAGAGCACAGTTCAGTGTGGGCTCTCAGGCAAAGACCAGGCCTCAGCAAACCTGGAGCAGACTTCAGGGGACTGAATCACAGGCAGTTGTGGCAGTTTCCAGACTTCTCAACCCACAAATGCTAAAGACAACTTAGAAGGTCAGTAGGAAAGGTCTGTGACCACATTGAGAGAGAAGTTCAGTCACAGCCCCAGTCCTGTCACAGCCCTGGGGTGGCAGCTGTTTTCTGAGTTATCAGCCCACAGACTGAGTGGGAATCTAGTGACTGATCAGAGGAGGATTGCAGATCTCATTGCTGATGCTGATGCAGGAATCTCTTACTTTGCCAGTGCTTTGATCTGGGTCACAGTTATGGGTGGTGGTTGTGGTGTGAGGAGAAGTGCTGGCCTGGTGAAGCTTGTATTGGTGGTGGAACAGGAATCCTCCACACAATTCCAAGACAGAAAAGCATACTTGTGGTCACTCATAGACCACCGCACAAGCCAGGAAAGGAGGAAACACCTTGTCCTTGATCATACCACCACGGAAGAACTGAAAATTTACAGGTCCCTAGAATTATCTCTGAAAACAGCTGCACAAAACCCCTGAAGCTTAGGACAGCACATTCTCTGCACTGGAAGCAGATCTCTATCTTAACAAAGAGTTTAAAACTAAAGGTTGGCTGGAATCATGTGTGAACTGAACAAAAAATGTCAGACCATAGAATCATTCTTTGGTGACAAAGAAGAACAAAAGATACAACCAGAAGAAGACAACAAAGTCAAAGCTCCTACCTCCAAAGCCTGCAAGAAAAATATGAATTTGTCTCAGACCATGGAAGAGCTCAAAAAGGATTTTGAGAAGCAAGTAAGAGAAGTAGAGGAAAAACTGGGAAGATAAATGAGAGTGATGCAAGAAAATCATGAAAATCAAGTCAACAGTTTGCTAAAGGAGACCCAAAAAATACTGAAGAAAACAACAACTTAAAAAATAGCCTAACCCAAATGGCAAAAGAAGTCTAAAAAGCCAATGAGGAGAAGAATGCCTTAAAAGCAGAATTGGCCAAATGAAAAAAGATGTCCAAAAGCTCACTGAAGAAAATACTTCCTTAAAAATTAGAATGGAGAAAATGGAAGCTAGTTATGTTATGAGAAATCAAGACACTGTAAAGCCAACACCCAGGGCATGAAAAAATAGAAGACAATGTGAAATATTTCACTGGAAAAACAACTGACCTAGAAAATGGATCCAGGAAAGAGAATTTAAAAATTATTGGACTATCTGAAAGCCATGATTAAAAAAAAAGTGCCTAGACATCATCCTTCAAGAAATTATCAAGGAAAACTGACCTATTATTTTAGAACCAGAGGGCAAAATAGAAATTGAAAGAATCCACCAATCACCTCCTGAAAGAGATCCCCAAAGGAAAACTCCCAGGAATATTGTAGCCAAATTCCAGATTTCCCAGGTCAAGGAGAAAATATTGCAAGTAGCCAGAAACAATTCAAGTATTGTGGAAACATTATCAACATAACACAAGATTTAGCAGCTTCTACATTAAAGGACCAGAGGGCGTGGCATATAATATTCCAGAGGGCAAAGGAGATAGTGTTAGAATGAAGAATCTCCTATCCAGCAAAACTGATTATAATGCTTTAGGGATAAAAGGTCAGTGTAATAGAGGAATTTCAAGCATTCTTGATGAAAAGACCAGATCTGAATAGAAAATTTGACTTTCAAATACAAGACTCAAGTGAAACAAGAAGAGGTAAACAAGAAAGAGAAATCATAAAAGACTTAAGGTTGAACTGTTCACATTCCTGCATGGAAAGATGATATTTGTAACTTATGAGACCTTTGTCACTTTTAGGGAAGTTGAAGGGAAAAATTATATGGATAGATGGATAGATAGATAGATAGATAGATAGATAGATAGATAGATAGAGTGCACAGGGTGAGTTGAAGATGAAGGGATGATATCTAGAAAATAGAACTAAGGGGTGAGAGAGGATTATGCTGGGAGAAGGAGAAAGAGAGAGATAGAATGGGATAAATTATCTCACATAAAACAGACAAGAAAAGGCTTTTACAATGGAGGGGAAACAGGGCAAGGTGAGAGGGAATGAGTGAATCTTATTCTCATCTGATCTGGCTTATAGAAGGAATAACATACAAACTCAATTGGGGATGGAAATCTATCTTACCCTATAGGAAAATAGGGAGAGAAGGGAACAAGAGAGCAGGTGGATGATAGAGGGGAGGGTGGATTGGGGGAAGTAGTAATCAGAAGCAAACACTACTAAGGAGGGACAGGGTTAAAAGAGAGAATAGAATAAATGGGGGTGGGATAGGATAAAGGGAAATATACTTAGTTTTTCACAACATGACTACTATGGAAGTGTTTTGCATGACTATACATGTATAACCTGTATGGAGTTACTTGTCTTCTCAATGAGGGTGGGTGTGGAGGGAGGAAGGGAGAAAATTTGAAACCTAAAGTTTTAAAAATACATGTTCAAAATTGTTTTCACATGCAACTGGGAAATAAGAAATATAGGAAATGGGGTATAGAAATCTATCCTGCTCTATAGGGAAATAGGAGGGATAGGGGATAAAAGAAGGGGGGTGAGATAGAAGGGAAGGCAGATTAGGGGAAGGGGTATACAGAATGCATTCCACCTTGGGGTAGGGGGAGGGATGAAGTGGGGAGAAAATTTGGAACTCAAAACCTTGTGGAAATTATGTTGAAAACTAAAAATAAATTTTAAAAAAATAAAACAAACAAACAAACAAAAAAAAAACACAGCAGGGCAGCTAGGTGGCACAGTGGATAGAATACTGTCCCTGAATTCAGGCCTCAAGTATATAACACTGTGTGACCCTGGGCAAGTCAATTAACCTCATTGCCTAACCAAAAAAAAAAAACCTGCTTAGTTTTATACTTTGAATTCTGACACTAGTAGGCCCCCTTTGTTGCCATTTCTTTCTATTATTTCTCTTCAGATTCCTAATTTTTTTTCTCCTTATGAATTCTGTTATTATTTTTTCTAGTTCTAGTTTACAAATAATCCTTTCGTAGTTTGATTAGTATGATGTTGAAAAAATAATTAGTACAAAAAAAGGATAAGTGTGCCTCTCTCTCCCTCTCCCTCTCTCTCTCTCTCTCTCTCTCTCTTTCTCTCCTGTATATATCAGCATATCTACATATAAAACACTCTGAGTCTTTTACCTCTGTATCAGAATGTGGGGATTATGTTTCATCATTAGTCCTCTGGAATCATTGTTGATTATAATGCAGATAAGAGATCAGCACAATAATTTTCACACACACACACACACACACACACACACATACCTTGTTCCCCAATTTATAGGCAGATTCCCATTCTTTGCTACCTCAAAAAGAGTTGTACATATTTTTGCATTTCTTTAGAATTTATTTTTCTTAGGAGTAATCCCTTCCTTAATCTACTCTCCATCTAATTCCCCTTCCCCCCTTTTCCCCTTCCCTAGTAATTTACTGTTGAGCAAAATGTATTTCTGCACCCAATTATGCGTGTTTCTATATTCTTCCTTCTTTTCACCTGTTCAGAGGAAAGGGAGGTTCAAGTATTAACAGTTTCCCACTCATCTCCTTGTTTGTATAGATGTCTACTTTGAACACTAATTATATGAGATAATTTTCATTAACCTTCCTTCCCTTTCCCCTTAGAATGTATTTCTCCTCCCCTCTATCACCATTATTTTCTTAAAATCATCAATGCAGAACAGAACCATTACTAGGCCTTGTCTAATTATGCTTATTCTATGAACTCTGATAATTATAGGGTTGAGAGGGGATTTGTATCCTCTCTCCGTATTTGAATGTAAACAGTTTACCTTTTTATTATTCCTTTATCATTGTTCATTTGTGTTTTTGTTTTATTTTATTTTTCTCTTACTCCAGTGTTTAGATTTCAAAGTTTCTATGCAGGTATTATCATTTCATCAAGAATGCTTGTAAGTCCTTTATTTCATTAAATTTATATTTCTCCCTGCATTATTATGCTTAATTTTGTTGCATAAGTGATTTTTGATATTAAGTATATATATTTGCCTTCTTAAATATGATATTGTAAGTTCTCTGCTCCTTTATAAAGTGGCTACTAAGTTTTTTGTGATCTTGACTGTGATTCATCACTACTTGAATTTTTGCTTTTTGACTGCTTTCCGTTTATTTTCTTTCACCTGGGTTTTGGATATGATGTACTTGGGAGTTTTCATTTGGGGATTTTTTTTAGGAAGAGAAAGGCAAATTCTCTTTCCAATTAGCCCTCTGGTTCTCAGAGATTTTAATAGTTTTATTTTTAAGATTTTATGAAATATGATGTCTAGGTTAACTTTTTTTTCCACATGGCCTTTAGATAGTGCAATAATTTTCATTTTTTTCTTCTTGATCAATTATGTAGGTTATTTTTATTTGCTCAAGGTATTTTACATTTTCTCCTACTTTTTCAGCCTTTTGACTTTAATATTTCTTGTTACCTCATGTAATCATTGGTTTCTCTGTGTTCTGTTTGAATTTTCAGGGAGTGTGTTACTTGAGAAAGGTTTTGTAGCTCTTGAGCTAAGCTGCTAATTCCTTTTCCAATTATATCTCCCATAGCTCTCATTTCTTTTCCATTTTTTCTTAAGCACTCATTCCATTTATATTAAAAAACATATTTTTAAATTCTTTTTAACTTAATTAATCCACTCCAGACAATTTAGTTGAATTTGTACCTAAGTTTTGTTTAGGCATTACTCGTATATATTCTGCAGTTTTTCTCTTTTGAATGTGTATTTTGAACATCGTTATCAACAAAAACCTCATTATGGCAGTGTTCTGCTGTAATGTTTTTGTTTTCCCATTTTTCCAATCTACTTCCTTACTTAGTTAAAGTTACTTTATGTTAAACTGGGACTCTGCAGTCTTTCTGGAGGTAACATCTGTGATGGTCCTGTTGCTACTTTCTTGAGATATTGAGTGTTGTAATATTCCATGATTTCAATGGCAGATTGAGGACCTGCAAGCTTCCCAAAGTGGTCTGATCCTAGACAAAGCCTGATTGTTGCCTGCTGGTTTGAACTTTGAAAGTTCCTGACATGGGTTTGTGTTTGAGCAAAAGTAGAATGTTGCTGAACTCTACACTTATCAACTAACTGGAAAGCTCTTTCAGTTCAGAACAAACAAATGTTACGGTCCATTCTGATCTAAGACTCCCATGCTGCATATTTTTTTCCAGGCTAGACTACACATTGGAAGCAAGCTTTGCACCTGAGGCCTGAGTCACACCCTACACCTACCACTGCTGAATTTTGAAATTCCTCCTTTCTCTATACATCATACACGGCATCCCTATCGAGTAATATCACTGTAGTGCACAGATCCCCTTCTCACTCTGTGCTGCATTTCTGATCTGGGATTGATTAGTGGGCAATAATACTGCAGGTTAGCACATTGCACTAATGTAGCAACAAAGTTAATCCTGTCACATTGCCCAAGTATTGGTCTGAGAGGGCCTTGAAATGGGTCTAAGACTTCCTCTTGTCCTGCTGCACTGTCTCTTGCCTGGAACGGTCCACCCAGAACATTCCTGGTCCAACCAATCTCCAGTGTTCAAAGACCTTCCTTTTTGACTTTTGAATACATATATATTCAAACACCCAAGAGATGACTCTTTCTCACTCCCAACACACATTATCTGTCCATACAATCAGAACATCACCAAATAGGACAAGCCTCTGATTTAATTTGGCTATGCCGTATTTATACAAGAATTAGATCAATGAAAATGACATTAATCCTTCTTTTGTGTAGAAAAAAATAATATTGGAGGCAGAAGGATCCTTCAAAATTTTGACAAGAAGATATAAGAAACTTGATAGAAGCGATAAAGAAAAATAAACCTTCTCTTTTCTAGATAAAATTATTTCTTATGGCAGAGCCAAGGTGATAGTGACTTGCTTGAGCTCTCCCCCAAACCCCTCCAAATACGTGTAAAAATGGCTCTAAACAAATTCTAGAACATCAGAACCCACAAAAAGACAGAATAAAACAAATGTCCAGCCCACAACCATCTGGATGGTTGATGGGAAAGGTCTGTTGTGCTAGACTGGGAGAGGAGTGCAACTCAGCCTGGGCTGTGACAGCAAAGACAGGGCCACAGCAAACCCAGAGCAGGCCTCAGGGGAAGAATCAAGAGCAGTTGTGGTATCCAGACTTCTCAACCCACAAAAACTAACGTCAACTTAGAAGGTCAGTAAGAAAGGTCTGTTGTACCTGGGTGAGAGAGGAGCATGGTAGGGCCCCACTCCTGGTGCAGCCCCCAGGTGGTGACAGTGGAACCTGCTTCAAGAGTTCTCAATACACAGACAGTGGGGGGATTGAGCAGTTGATTAGAGGGTGACTACAGGGATCTCTTTGCTGGCACTGAGGCAGAATTCTCTTGCTTTGCCCATACTCAGAATAGAATCACAGTCCTGAATAGCAGTCCTGGGGCAAGGAAGAGCACTGCCATTGTGCATCTTGTGGCAGAAGTGGAGAGGGAATCCTCCTCACAGTTACAAGGCAGAAAAGAGTGCTTGTGGTCACTCATAGACCAAAGCACAGGACAGAAAAGAAGTAACCACTTCTCCTTTCATCATACCACCTTGGAAGAACTGAAAATTTACAGGTCCCTAGAAGTATCATTGAAAACAGCTGCAAAAAATCCCTGAAGGTTTGGACAGTACACACTCCACACTGAGGCAGAGCCCTACCTTACTTTAAGAATTTAAAGTCAATTTAAGAATTTAAAGAATTTAAAAAGTCAAGTAATTGACTGGGAAAATGAGAAAAGAGTGGAAAAAAACTCAGACTCTAGAATCTTACTTTGGTGACAAAGAAGATCAAAACATATAACTAGAAGAAAACAACAAAGTCAAAGCTCCTAGCCCAAAGCCTACAAGAAAAATATGAATTGATCTCAGACCATGGAAGAATTCAAAAAGGATATTGAAAAAATAAATAAGAGAAATAGAGGAAAAATTGGGAAGAGAAATGAGAGTGATGCAAGAAAATCATGAAAAACAAGTCAACAGCTTGCTAAAAGAAACCCCCAAAAATACTGAAGAAAATAACACCTTAAAAAATAGACTAACCCAAATGGCAAAAGAGGTCCAAAAAGCCAATAAGAGAAGAGTGCCTTAAAAAGCAGAATTGGCCAAATGGAAAAGGAGGTCCAAAAGTTCACTGGAGAAAATAATTCCTTAAAAATTAGAATGGAGCAAATGCAAACTAATGACTCTATAAGAAATCAAGAAAGTATAGAACAAAACGAAAAGAATGAAAAACAATAGGAGACAATGTGAATTATCTTATTGGAAAATCAATTGACCTGGAAAATAGGTCCAGGAGAGATAATTCAAAAATTACTGGACTACCTGAAAGCCATGATTTAAAAAAGAACCTGTACATCATCTTTCAAGAAATTATCATAGAAAACTTCCCTGATATTTTAGAAGCATAGGGTAAATTAAAAATTGAAAGAATCTACCGGTCACCTCCTGAAAGAGATCCCCAAAGGAAAACTTCTAGGTTTTTTTTTTTTTTGGTGAAGCAATTGGGGTTAAGTGACTTGCCTAAGGTCACACAGTTAGTGTCAAGTGTCTGAGGTCAGATTTAAACTCAGGTCCTCCTGACTCCATGGCTAGTGCTCTATCAACTGTTTAGCCTAGCTGACCTGAACTTCTAGGTATATTATAACCAAATTCCAGAGTTCCCAGGTCAAGGAGAAAATATTGCCAGCAGTCGGAAAGAAACAATTCAAGTATTGTGGAAACACAATCAGTTTAACACAACATTTAATGGCTTCTACTTTAAGGGATCAGAAGGCTTAGAATATGATATTCTGAAGGTCAAAGGAGCTGGTATTAAAACCAAGAATCACCCACCCAGCAAAACTGAGTATAATCCTTCAGGGGGAAATAGGCATTCAATGAAAAAGAGGACTTTCAAGCATTATTGATGAAAATACCAGAGCTGAATAGAAAATTTAACTTTCAAATACAAGACTCAAGAGAAGCATGAAAGGTGGAGGAAGCAATGAGGTGGGCTGTTAATACCACAAGGAGGAACATCCAACAAGTAAAAACTCATTGCTGAGGTACAGGAGGAATAAGGGGATTCTTGGAGAGGAGGGCATCTTGCAGTATTAGACAGAGAAAAGGATCAGGAAAGTACTTGAGATCATGCCACATAAGGATATGTGGAAGGAAATGAAGACATTTAAGCAAGAGAGATCTAAGAGACACTGCCTCTCCCCCAGTTCCTGATATGTCTATTGTTCCCTTTACCTAAAATCTCCCTGTACAGTAAGTTAGTTCCCCTTAAGCCAGGGCTCCATTCAGGACCATCCTATGACCTAGTGGTCTGTCATAAAAAAGTATGTGTACATGTTTTCCATAAAAATTTTTTAAAATAATTTTTTTATTTTAAATTTATTTTTTAAACAGATGCATTTACTGAAATGCCATGCTAAGAAAAGGAGCAGCTGAACACCTTTTTCTATACCCAGCATCAGTGGGAAGGGTAGCTAGAAAAAGCAGTTAGAAACAATAGAGTTTGGCAACCAGTTTGTAAAAATGATTCATTTCAATCACCATTCATTCTAATTATATAATAATCATTCATTCTAATCACCAGCTAATCACCAGCTACAAGATGGTAGGCTGGGGTAAGCTAGTTTCTTGATGTGCCTCACTCTCCCTGCCATGCACAAAGGGCCATCTTCCTCAGAAGCAGTCTCATGTAAGTGTCCTGGAGTCTATCTCCTCTCCCTGGACATGGCTGGCATTCCTTATATGAACCAAGTCACTGCTCATGCAGTACCTTCTTTTGCCCCAGGGGAAAAAAATTGCAGACACATGTTTGGCATCAGCTGGATGGCTCAGTGAAGTCAGGGAGATCTGAACTCAAATCTGTCCTCAGGCACTTCTCCATAAGCCTCAATTTTCTCATTTTTATGCCTCTCTTGAATCTTGTATTTGAATATCAAATTTTCTGCTGAGCTCTGATTTTTTCATCAGGAAGGTTTGGAAGTCCCCTATTTCAGTGAATGTCCTTCTCTTCCTCTGAAAGATTATGCTCAGTTTCACTAGGTATTAGATCCTCGGTTGTAATTCAAGCTCCTTTGCTTTATGGAATATTGTATTCCACGCCCTCCAATGTTTTAATGTAGAAGCTGCAAGGTCCTGTGTAATCCTAACTGTGTTTGCGTGATATTTAAATAGTGTTTTTTTGGCTGCTTGCAGTGTTTTCTCTTTGATGTGGTAATTTTGGAATTTGGCTACAATGTTCCTTGGCATTTTCAATTTGGGATCTCTTGCAGGAAGTGATTGGTAGATTTTTTCAATGACTAATTTATCCTATTAATCTCTATTAATATACCTAAAGCTGAAACATGTATTTATGATCATTTCACACTGCAGACATACTAATCTTGGAATCAATTAAAACTATAATATTCTTCTTAAATAAATTGTTGTCTAACCATGTCTCTTACATCCTGTAATGTGTGGTTGATTTTTGCAGTCCCATTTTTGAACTTGATATATTTCCCCACTAGAATTATCCTAATTAAGATTTAATCTAAACAGTCTAGTAAAACATCTCATAGAATATCATAAGTTTCATGATTCTAGAATTTAAATATTTTTTTTCTGGATCATGACTGACAACCAGCAAATTATCTATTTCTCCCAACTAAATATCATCTTTTAATTTGATAACTACACCATTAATATCCTCATCAAAATAATTGAAGTAATTAGTAAAGATGTTATATAGCACATGAATCAATAAATAGTACTTGGAGCAATCTACTGAAGCCCTCCTTCCAAGATGGCATCAATCCATTAAGGACTGGGATTTGGATCCATTTCTTTAGCCAGTCTTTTTTTTTAACCCACCTAATTTCTATTGTTATTTATCCCATATCTGTTTATCTTTTCCACAAATGTGTCAGAAGAAACTTACACAAATGCTTTTCAAAAATCCTTGTATTTTTGTGGCATTCCCCCAATCAAGCAATGGGATAAATCAATTGAAAAAGATAATAAGGTTGCTGTGGCATTACCATTGCTAGGTGAAACCCTATTCCTTCTTTGTGATCCTTGTTTACTTTTCCATGCTGACATATTATTTGGCAGTATAGATTATTTGATGTTCTTGAGTCATTCCTAATATTTTAAATTATTTTTAGGAATAAAAATTGTTTCCCTAAATTTTCAGTACTTTCCCCAGTCTCAGTATTTCTATGCTTCTTTGAATCTGCAAAAGTTTCCAAAGATTGTTGATAGTTGTGCTGGTTCAAAGATTTCTTCAGATATATAAGATAAATACAAAATTATTTCAACTTTTAATAAGAAGATTAAACCTCCTCATTTTGAAGAATATGTATTTTTCAAAATCCTCAACCCTATAATATTTAAGTATGAGCATTTAAAAAATGAAATAGCATAATAACTATTTCTTGGCTTGCTTCCTGAGAACAAGGACTCCACAACGTGAAGATGGTCCTATGAATTCATATATCCCAAGGGTATTGCATAGTATCTGGCACATAGTTAACACTTAAAATATTTGTTGATTGATGGGTTCTTTTTTATTATATTATATAATCAATGAAACACACAGGAAAAGAAAAAATAGACAAATTTGAGGAAATATCAAGCATAAAATAAACTTTAGTGAGTAAACATATGAAAAGATAAAATAATTTCAAAAAAGCCAAATACTGAAAGAAAAAACAAAGGAAATAGGAGTTAAAAGTATTGAAAATCTACTTTATCCATCAATGCCCCATCAAATTGATATAATTTTTAAAAATATAATTTACAGTAACTGCTTTTGCATAACTGACAAGATAACCTATTATTCTTTAACGTTAAATGATATTATCGAACCTAGATGATTCAAAATCTCTGTGTTTGTTTTTTCCAGTGCCTTGAATTTCAAATTAATGAGTTTTTGCTCTATCAAACTGGTAAAAGCAACAACAACAATTACAAAGAGAAAGTCCCCCTTTGAAGTTTAACAAAATTATTGAGTAATATGTCTAATCAGAAGACTGCTTGGATACATTATAGATCAGAATCTAGAATGATGAAATCCCTAGTGAGTGTATTTGAAAATATGATACTAAAGAATGAACCCTGTTTTCTATAGACTTTGATCAGTCTTTTTCTTACTGTTTGCTATTTTTTATTCTAATGAATTTTTTCTCTAGTTTACAAAATAAAGTTGTTTTTTCAAGTTACACTTTCAGAATGAATGGAGAGAATAATTGAATTTACTGCCTCCATTGTGATCTTAAAATATTGAGCAATTAAATGAGGTATTTTAGCAGATCACCATCAAAAAGATACCCAAAAAAGAAAGCAATGGTTAAAAGTATTTAAATGAGGTCCACATTGCTTTGTTATTATTGGACTGGTAGATGAGGAGTGAAGGAGGAGAGATGGAGGGAGGGAGAGAGAGTTAAAGAGAGAGAGAGAGAGAGAGAGAGAGAGAGAGAGAGAGAGAGAGAGACTTGAATCATTAATAGTCCAGAAACAATAGAATACTTCAAGTCAGTGACTAGATGATGATAGGGATGAAAAAACTTGCAAATGACTCGGTATTTTAGGTCTATTTTCTTAATTTCTCCTGGTTCTGTTTTCAGAAAAATTCATTATCATCTAATATTTGAGAAAGTCTATGCTGACTATGACATAAGCCAATGGAAGTGCTAATGTAAAACAAGAATAAATGGCTAAGAACTTTATTAGGTTATTGAAATTTATTACTTTAAGGATTTTTTGAGTCATCCTTGATGACCAAGAACATCAATAGGAGGATTAAACCTCCTGTACTTTGTAAATGAAAAAATTGAGGTAGAGGGAAACTTAAATGAAAAAAAAAATCATATAATTCATCATTAGTAGGTAGGATATGTGTATTGACATTCCAGCCAGCATAAAGACAATAAATACCCGATTCCTCACTTTACTGGGCACCAATATCTTAGCCTATGAAATAGAGGGCCACAGGGTAGAATATAGGGTTTAAGTTTTTGGGGTTATTTTCTTGGGAGTTGGGTATATACTTTTCATTTTTTCCCAGTATTTCATGATCTGGGTCAGAAAACTGAGGACTGTTTTACTGTTCAGCAATAGTAGTGATTCTCTATATTGGCCAAAGACCTTCCAAATCCTACCACATTTTGCATTCCTTAGTAAAGACTGAGGAAAAAAACTGAAAGAACAATGATTTTTTTTTCTTCCTCTTGGATGTTAATATGCTTTAGACTAACCAGCAACATTCCTTTTTCCTCAGGGGTCATTCATGCTTAAATGGACAGAGAAGCTTGGTTCCTAGCAATAAAGTCCCTTCTATATGATAGAGCATGGCAGCTCTCATTAGCATTGGGTTCAGTGTCAGGTCTCATCAGCAAAAGTTCCCAGCAATAGCTCCTGGTGACAGCTATCATTGGTACTGGCTGCCATCCTTCTGTCAGCAACTCTCAGCAGCTGCTACTGTCAACAACTGTTCCCAGAGGCAAAATTTCCCTTGGAATATGCCCAGCAGGATTTCTTGTAACTCCCGAAGGCAGTAGCTCCCTATAATGGCTCCCATAAGCTGCTCCTGGCTACTTCTATTAGGTCTGGCTGTGCCATGACTTTTCCTTTCCTAGGTTCATTTTCAGGCAGATTAATATTGCTAGCAGCACTTCTGGAGGGCACTTCTTGAATCAACTTTCTAAACGCTTGAGTTTGGTATGATCTTTTCAAATGTCATTGATGTTGTTGTTTTTAAACTATAAATTCTTCTGTTATTTCCCCAAGGATACAAACCAGTATCACCACCCACATTGCCACTCCCTTGTCAGTCTCTTACTCCCTTTTTTTACATGGGGCTCAGGTCACTGACTCCAAGCAGTTGGTACCCCTCTAAAAGTACTATATTGTAGAATGCATGAATTCCTCCTGAAAAAATGTATGTATTTATGTCAAATGAATATAGCAACAACCATAATAGCTCTTAAGATTCTACTCCTAACAGGACATAGATTTAGATCTGCAAGTTTAGTGACAGTCAACTTAGATTTCCCCAAAGCTAACATGTAAGCTTAACTGTAAAAATGACCCTGAGCTCCTTCACATAGATTGCAGATATATAGTGCTTAAAGCCTATGTCAATAGAAAATGAGTAGAGATACATTATTCCTAAAATACATGCTAGTCATCAATGGATACAAACATACTTTTTTCTTGAAGCAAGTAAAATTGATTGCTTTCAGAACATTGTTCATTACAGACTGTCAAAATGTATTTCTTGTGAATTAGGTGCTACTAAACCAGAACTTCAATCTTCTTAGTATCTTTCTCATGATCACACAGAACTTTGATTGTGAATTTGTGATTACCAGTTTTATTCTGATACTATACACATCTGAAATGTGTTCCAACCTGTCAACATAATTCACCACTAGTAGCCAAACAAATAATGTGTCCCCACATAGTTCTATTAACCCTCATACTAAGAAAAAAACTTTTACAAATCATTCATCTTAGCCACCCTAATATCATAGTTTATACCTAATAAAGTATTATCTTTTAGCTATTTGAAATTTTAAGGGAGTGAATTAAAAATAACATTGGCTATCTTTACCTCCACTAAAGCTGAGAAAAAGGGGTTCTCAATTGGTCATGGATTGAGAGGATCACTTTCAGTTAATTAGTCTTTTGATCAAAATGGTGCAAAATAAATCAGATCAAAAGGACAGAGGAGTTGTACTTCACTTTGAAACTAACTTCTTCCCTAGGAAAGAGAAAGCAGCTCCCTTGAGTTGGAAAAGCTTGCAATGTAAGAATACATTACATCATTCCCTAGGGCATATTCAATTCTTGTATATGACCAGACATGACCAGAAGTAGTGGGCAGTCTGAAGACATACGTTTTCCAGAGTCTTTCTCTTGATTTTGCCCTCTTCCTCTGCCACCACCTCCCACCAGGAGTTGAGGAGGAGAGCTCAGCTTTACTCTCATTTTATCTCAATCTTCTTTTCCGGTGAGACTTGAGAATAATATTTTAGTGACTCTATTCCCTCTTTCCTCTCTACTTGATTATCAGGGGATCAGACACAGTTTGATCCTACTCTTTTGATCCTGGAGCTCTTTTTTTTTCTTATTGTAGAGAATAGGGAGTGGAGGAGTAGCAATACTTCATGTCTCTTCCAAATGTATCAGAAGCCTGGATGGCAGGGTTCTCTAGGGGTAATATAGGTATTAATGGATAATTTAATGCCATCCTCTTTTCAGGAATAGATGTATGCTATATTTTGGGACTATTGTAAAAGATGATATCTGTTATATATCTTTAATTAAGATAATTCAGCTTTTAGGCAATCTATTAAGGAGTGAAGCTTATTGGCATAGTGAATAGAGTTAAGGCTGGAATCAAGAAGGCCTGAGTTCACATATGCTGTGTGATGCTGAGCAAACAGCTTAACCTCTGTCTGCCTCAGTTTCATCAACTGTAAAATATTGATAATAGTAGCACCTACCTCACAGGGTTGTTGTGAAGATCACATGAGATAACATTTAAAGTACACAGCATAGGGCTGGCACATAATAAGTCCTATATAAATGCTAGTTATCATCTATTATATTCAAAATTAAAGTGACAGAAATGATTATTAAATAACCAAATATTGGGGAGATCCAGGTTATTTTCCCCTTCTGTCAAGATTCAAGACCGCCCTTCTCTTTTTACTCCTCTCTTTTTACTATTAGAGAGACACTGTTTTCCAGAGCTAAGGCCCAGCAAGCAAGCTATGCCTAGAGCCTGACCTAACAACAATCCTTTGTCCTCACCCTCTGGATAACACTAATGCCACTAAACCACAGAAATGATGGTCCCTGAGCTTGGGCAATCAGGAACAGGCCCAAACAGGAAGCCCTGCTATGAACAGACTTTTAGTTACTAGACAACCTTGCCTCTCTGTTGCTGTTATGTTTCAGCACTGTTGCTGAACTATACTGTTTGATTCTTTGTCTAGCCACAATTATGTAAATCAATGTTTAACTTTGGGTCTCTTCCTAGAAGAGATCCTGACACATGTGTCAAATTTCCCTCCCCCATCAGAATAAAAAAAGCTTTTTGATTATAACCTGGGTGAGCTCTTTGATATTTTTGTAGTTAACAGTGGTTGCAAAACCTCTATAACTCTTTGGTCATTTGTTACCAGAGCTGACACTTTCTAGATCTTCATTCTCTACTAGGCCAAGCCAGCATTTGAAGGACGTTATTAATGGATGAGATTGTCTAAATCTAGGGGTACATGTCTTTGGATCATGGTGGGAGTTGTTGCTCCACCCAACTAAAGAACCTTAAAAATAACTTAATCAAGGCGAATTCTAGCCCATTGTGTTCTATTCAGTAAGGCTAGATTGCTAGAAGGTGATCTGACTTGAGATACACTCCCTTTGTTCAGCAGTGACATAAGCAGTTACATCCCCCAGCCCTTCATCAGAATAAGTCCACCTCTCATTATGATATTCATTCTCTCATTACGTTCTAACCAATCAGAGCTGATTGCCATTTTCAGGAATACCCACTCTTCAAAGGGCATAAAAGCATTGAGTGGGTTCCATGACAGGTCTTTGGCATTCGAGAGTATCACTGATCCTTTTATTAACTGTTGTTAGCATGATTAAGAGAATGATTAATTATCAAGAAATTATGTCTCTTGAACTTTTTATATGTCACAAAAATAAATAGAAAACATTTGTTTAATGCCTATTAGGTATGAGGCACTGTGTCTAAATGATTCCAAGATCATATCTCACAACAGAATGGAGTGTATTAGATTTATTTGGTAAATAATAATGTATGATGTAAAATTCATAAAATATCTCTTAATATACATTTACAATGTTTTTATTACTAACTTTTTTGTTTTTATCTCATCTATATTTCTCAACATTTCTCTCATACTGCACCTCCTATAGAGGAATCACTTAAAACAGAGAATAAAAAGCACTAGAAATAATTCAGCAAATTAAACAATATATAGAAAAAAAATCTGACATTATATTTCTGTGGTATTCCACCCTTATAGTACCCTAACTCTTCATAAAAGTGAGGAAAGGTACTTTTTGATATCTTTTCTTTGGGGCAAAATGGGGTGATTTTTGCATCAATTCTGAGATCTTCCTATGATTCTCTTTATTCATCATATTTACCTTTGAATTTTTAAAGATAATAATAACATTCATCTGTATTTATTTACCTCAACTTGTTTAACCATTGCACAATTAATGGAAACATACTTTATTTCCCATTATTATCAACTACTTCTTTACTGCCATTAATATATTTTAATGGATATGAGGCCTTTTTTCATATATATGTGTGTGTGTGCGTATACACACATACATATATATACACATATACATATACACACACATATACACACACATATATATATACACATATACATACACACACACACATATATATATATAAAACATAGTGGTAGAATCTATAAGTCAAAGAGTATTGACATCACAGTTACCTTATTTTCATAATTGCAAAATTTTTTACAGAACTACTGGACAAATTCTAAGGTTCACAGTGCAGTATTGGATTTTCTTTACATAATCCATCCTACAGTGAATATCTCCAGCTTTTAAACCTTTTTTTTTTCTATTTCATGGATGTGAAGTGATGCCTCAGAATTGTTTTAATTTTTATTTCTATTGTTAGTAGTAATTTAGAACATTCTTTCATATGGTAGTTAACAGTTCACAATCCTTTTGAAACTTCTTTAAAAAAACACTTCCTTAATATTCTTTGACGACTAATCCATTAGAACATGGATTTGTGTCTTAAATATATCTGTCAGTTGCCTATGTGTCTTGAATATCATAACTTTTTTTATTTTTTTTATTTTTTTAAGGCAATTGGGGTTAAGTGACTTGCCCAGGGTCACACAGCTAGTAAGTGTTAAGTGTTTGGTCTGAGGCCGAATTTGTCGGGTCCTCCTGACTTTAGGGCCAATGCTCTATCCACTGCGCCATCCAGCTGCTCCAAATATCATAACTTTAAAGAAACATTTGATTCAATAATTTTCCCAGGCAACTATTTTCCTCTCATGTTATTACTATTATATATATATATATATATATATATATACACACACACACATACATATATGGATATATACATATATGTGTGTGCAATATGTGCAATATATAGTTATGTATATGTATTAATAGGTTATATATGTGCAATCATATAAAACATATTTCTGTATTAGTTATGTTGTGAAAGAAGAAACAGGACAAAAGGGAAAAAATGAAACATTAAAAAGATGAAGCGAAAATAGTATGCTTTGATCTGCATTAAGACTCCATCAATTCTTTCTTTGGATGTGGATAACATTTCCCATCATTAGTCCTTCGGAATTGTCTTGGATCATTGTATTGCTGAGAAGAGCGAAGTTATTCATAGTTGACCATCACACAATGTTGATGTTGCTGTATACATGTTCTCCTGGTTCTGCTTACTTCACTTTGCATATGTTTATATGTCTTTCCAATTTTTCTGAAATCTTCTTACTCAACAGACTCTATTTCTAGTGCCTGTTTTCTTTCTTTTTTTTAAATCCAACTCTATTTGCCCAATGTGTGCTGCCCTTGCTTCATCATCTCTGAAATTTGCCATATGGGTTACACCAAACTTTTTGAGAACCCACCTCACATTCTCAAGAAAATTTAGAGGATAACAACAGAAAGATCATGTTGGCTATTAATCGGTGAAAATCTTAATGGGCTATCTAAAAATTAAGTGTATCTGTGTTCCAATTGATTCAAAACTCCACTATAATAATGCAGATCAGAGATTGCACATTCTATGCTACTCTTGTTCATGTCCTACCATAAGGTCAAGATAGTTAGTCCACCCAATATTTTAGAGGCCTTCCTTACTTCTTCCTGACATTTCAACATTCTAGTGGAGAACTCTGGTTGTCTACCTGTAGTTCTTCAGTTATACCATGTGACCAGTACATTTTCTATTTTATCAATGTTTTGATGATATCTTTTACTCTTATTTGTCTTAGGACACTCTTAATGGTTGTGTATGGCAGCCTACTCACATCCACTATGAAGCTCTCTATTTCCTTCTATATGATATTCATTTTCCATTCTTCACCGACAGTTGTAGTCCATATTTCACTTCATATCATAACACCCATAGAATACTGCTATTAAAAAGAATGGGCTTTGCATTCTTTTGAAAATTCCTCAGGGCTCAGATTTCATCAAGCTCTTAATAATTGTAAGACAGACCCTGTACTTTACATTTTCCCAAAGGCAATCTACCCTACTCTCCTGCTCTTTTTTCAACTCTGGGCCTTAACTAACTGTCCACCTGCATATCTTCCCTACATATACATTTTTAAAGTATTCTATTTTATATTTTTAAAATGTCTGGAACTCAAGTCAGTTGTGTGCTCATGCACACTCAAACTATTTTTTAAAGAAAATATAACTGCTTTCATTTTCTGCTTGAGTTGCATGACACAAAAGAATCATTTGTTTAGAGAGCTGTTCAGTTGTAATACAAGGATGCTAGCATCATGTCTCTTGGAATCTTTTTCAGCTTAATCCATTAGCTTGAAATTCATTTGACTCAGTCTTTGATGGCTCTGACTTCTCTAATCTTATTCCCCACTCATTTGGAAGTCTACATAGTGTCAATTTCATTATTATTAAACACATCAATAGTGTACCACAACATTTTTTTGACTGACAATCATTGGAGAAAACTATTTCCCTTGTGTTTTCTTACTCAGGAAAAAAAAATGGTTTCCGATTATAATATTAGGCAAGAGCTCTTTATCATGACACTGACTACTGTTTGGGAAAATAATATTTGGTGTCTCAGTCAATAGGAGATTATTTTTCATCCTGCTAGAGAGTGAGCATATCATACTTGCAATATGTTCCATCTCCACTAGCTCTAAGCTTTGGAAACAAAGTTATGGTTGAATCTAAATCTTTGTGATGACCATAGCACAAACTTTTGTGGCTATACCTGATTTATTTTTCATATATTCTACTTTTTAAAAGTTTATATCACCAAACTCCTGCCCCAATGGTAGATAAGACTTTCAATCTTGAAATGAAATGATCTGATGCAGGAAAAATCAGCTGGAAATTTACAGAAGCCAGGAACAGGTCACTATACTAAACTGGGGTAGAATTCTAAGAAACATTTAAAACAGTCCTTTTTGTGATTTTAAATGTCACAGAGATCTTCATTGTGGAAGGGTTTTTCTTAACTAAAATGATGATTTCCAAAGTAGAGTCCATGGCAAGATCCCAGAGGAACAGTGGTTTAACCTATCCTCTAAACTAATCAAAGTGAAGGGAAAGGAAGTGAATAAGTACTTATATAACACCTGCTATATTCCAGGCACTCAGCTAAGCACTTAGGAATATGGTTCATTCCTCTCAACTCCAGGAATAGTCTGAGATTGGTTCTAGTCTATAAAACAATTACATTCACCCTTTGCCTCCAAGAATCCCTCCCTATACTCTCTTCCTCTGATAAAAAAAGTTCCCATATTTCCGCCTTTTCTGAAACTGACATTGATCCATCAAGTCAATTAAAAGGACCCAGAGCTGGGCTACAGTCAACTTCCTTGAATCTTGAGAGTCATTTGTTAACTTTTCAGAGTGAGTATTTATATCTTGAAAATTAGAAAACACTAAAAATCAGGGCTTGATTTATTGAGGTTTTATATTGTCTAGACTTAGGAAAGTGAGAGAGAAAATGTTAATAAGGCTGATTAAGCTTGCAAGTATGCCAAGCATGCCTTTATTTTTCTAGAAAGGTGGTTGTTAAAGATTTACCACCATACCCCCTGATTATAACCTAACCCAGCTGCTACCTCAGGTATCTACAGTGGCAGTTCTGCAGATATTGGTGGTAACATGTATCCCCATCTCCCAAACCCCAAGATACCTCTATACCCTACCATTCAGATCACATGATGGCTGCACTTGATACTTCTTTTTTATCCTTTTTTTTGGCCTGTGTTTCCTTTCACAACATGAATTATATGGAAATATTTTGCATGGCTGCACATGTATAACCTATGTTAAATTTCTTGCCTTCTCAATGAAGGGTGAGGGGAAGGAGGGAGGGAAAGAATTTGAAACTCAAAAACATAAAAAAAGAGAATAAAATTGTTTTACATGTAACTAGAAAAAATAAAATATTAAAAAGAAATAGTATGTCTAGGCTCTTTCTCATTGCATTCAGATAGTCCAATGATTCTTATTTTTTTCTCCTAAACCTGTTTTCCAGTTATCATTATTTTTCTATTAGATACTTTATATTTTCTTATATTTTTTCAATCTTTAGACTTTGACTGTTTCTTGTTGTTTCATGGAATCATTGGCTTCTGTTTGATTCATTATAATTTTCAGGGAGTTTATTGGTTCAGCAAGATTTTGTACCTCTTGTGCCAAGCTGTTTAAATCACTTTCCAATTCTTTCTTCCATGGCTCTTGTTTCTTTTTCATTTTCCCCCTCAAGTGCTAAGAATTTCACTTGAATTTCTGCCTAAGCTGTGCTTGTATGCTTGTTAGATATTTTTGAGTTATTCTCTTCTGGATTTGTGTGGTGAGCTTTCACGTCATCATAGATGCTCTTCATGGTGCGGTTCTTTTTCTGGTTGCTCATTATTCCAGTCTACTTTCTGACTTTGCAGCTCATCTTAGAACTGGGCTCTTTAGGACATCTAAAGGGAAGGTCTGGACTGATTTTGTTGCTCCTTGCTTGGGGGTGAGTATTAAGTGTTGTGTTACTGCAGGCTAGAGCATCAAGTCTACAAACTTTCAGTGCTTCAGACAGTTTCTGACTGAGACCATAGTCCACAGCCCACCCTTGTCTGAACTCTGCAAGTGCTTGACCTGGGTTTGGTTCTGAGCAAGAGGAGATTGCTGCAGGACTCTGCTTCTATGAACCAGCTGGGAAGCTCTGTTGGTTAAAGTTACAGAATTGCAGGTTTTCCTTTGTTCTGGATTTCTGCCCTGGTTATTCTTCTGCAGATTGGGCATAGATGCTGGAACTGACACTTCTTTTTTATGAGACCTACCAGACTATGATCTGAGCCACATGGCTACTGGGACTTCTGAACTTCCTCTTTTCTTTCTTTCTTTCTTTCTCTTTTTCCCCCACTTCCATTTTATGAGAGAATTCATCCCATTCACATTTACAGTCATGATCACTATCTGTGTCTTTCTCTCCAACCTTCCCCACCCACATTTATGCTTTTCTTTCTCCTTTTCCCTCCTTACTAGTGTTTTGCTTTTGACCACTGCCTCCTTCAGTCCCACCTCCCTTCTATTAGCCCCCTCTCTTTTCTTCCCTTTTACCCTTCCTACTTCTCTCCTCCCTTCTATCCTCCCTCCCTTTTCTACTGCCTATAGGGCACCTTAGATTTCTATACCTAACTGATTATGTTATTCCCTTCTTGAGCCATATCTGATGAGTAAGTTTCAAACAATGCTCATCTTCCCCCCTTCTTTCCCTCTACTGTAAAAAGGTTTTTGTGTCTTTTCCTGTAATGTAATTTACCCTTGTCTGCCTCCTCCTTTCCTTTTCTCTCAGTACATTTTTCTTAGTTAGATCAGATTAATCCACTTATTTGGATTCCTTTAACCTACACAATTAGATTTTTTTTATCATTACATCAAAGTCAACTCATACCCACCCCCTTTATGTATACCCCTTTAACATGGTGTAATAACAATACAGTTCTCAAGGGTTACAAGTGTCATCTTCCCTTGAAGGGATGTAAACAGTTTGCCCTTATTAATAACATGCTGTTTCTTTCAGTACAGTTTACCTTTTTATGTTTCTTAGTATTATATTTGAAGATCACATTTTCGGTTGAGTTCTGGTCTTTGTATCATGAAGGTTTGGAAGTCCCCTATTCCATTGAACATCCATCTTTTCCCCTGAAAGACCATGCTCATTTTTGCTGGGTAGTTGATCCTTGGTTGTAATCCAAGCTCCTTTGCCTTACAGAAGATCATATCCCATGCCTTGTAGTCTTTTAATGTAGAAGCTGCAAGGTCCCAGGCAATCCTGACTATGGTTCCATGATATTTAAGTTGTTTCTTTCTGGCTGCTTGCAGTATTTTCTCTTTGACCTGGTAATTTTGGAATTTGGCTACTATATTACTTGGTATTTTCAGGAGGTGATCGGTGGATTCTTTCTATGGTTGTTTTATCCTTTGGTTCTAGAACCTCAGGCCAGTTTTCCTTTATGATATCCTGAAAGATATTCTCCAGGCTCTTTTTTTCACTGTGACTTTCAGGTAGACCAATAATTTTTAAATTGTCTCTCCTGGATTGATTTTCCAGGTCAATTGTTTTACTGATGAGGTATTTTACATTTTCATCTATTTTTCTTTCTTTTTTTCTGTTTGACTGATTCTTACTCTCTCATAGAGTCATTAGCTTCCATTTGTCCAGTTCTAATTTTTAATATATTGTTTTATTAGATTTTGTAGCTCCTTCCCCATTTGGCCAATTTTTTTTTGTTTGTTTGTTTGTTTTAGGGATTTGTTTTCTTCAGCGTACTTTTTTTCTAGTCGGCCAATTGTATTTCTACAGTTAATTTTTGTCCTTCCTTTTCCAAGCTATTGACTCTCTCTTGCATACCTCTCATTTCTTTTCCCATTTTTTCTTCTACCTCTCTCATTTGACTTTTAAAATCCTTCTTGAACTCTTCTTTTTTATTTTTTTATTAATAAATTTATTTTTAGTTTTCAACATCTACTTCCACAAGATTTTGAGTTCCAAATTTTCACCCCATCTTGCCACTCCCCAACCCCAAGATGGCATGCATTCTGAATACCCCTTCCCCTAGTCTGCTTTCCCTGCTATCTTTCCCTCCCTTCTCTTATCCTCTTCCCTTTCTATTTTCCTGTGGGACAGGGTAGATTTCTGTACTCCATTTCTTGTATTTCTTATTTTGCAGTTGCATGTGAAAACCTTTTTTTTAAACATGTGTTTTTTAATACTTTCAGTTCCAAATTTTCTCCCTTCCTTCCTCCGCTCCCACACTCACTGAAAAGGCAAGCAACTCAATATAGGTTATACATGTGCAGTTAGGCAAAACACTTCCATAGTAGATATGTTGTGAAAAACTAACTCTATTTCCCTTAATCCTACCCTGCCCCCCCATTTATTCTATTCTTTCTTTTGACCCTGTCCCTCCTCAGAAGTATTTGCTTCTGATTACCCCCTTTACCAATCTGCCCTCCTCTCTATCATCCTCCTACTCTCTTGTCCCCTTTCCCCTCTATTTTCCTGTAGGGTAAGACAGATTTCCATACCAATTGAGTACATATGTTATTTCCTCCTTAAGTCAAATCCTATGAGGATACACTCATTCCCTCTCACCTTTCCCAGTTTCCCCTCCACTGTAAGAGCCTTTTCTTTTCTGTTGTTTTTTTTTTTGTGACATAATATATCCCATTCTACCTCTCCCTTTCTCCTTCTCCTAGTATAATCCTCTCTCACCCCTTAATTTTATTCTCCAGATATGACATCTTCATATTCAACTCACCCTGTGCCCTCTATCTATCTATATCTATATCTACATCTATATATCTATATATACACACATATAATTTTTTTCCTTCAACTGCCCTAATACTGTCAATGGTCTCATGAGTTACAAATATCATCTTTCCATGCAGGAATGTAAATAGTTCAACCTTAATAAGTCTCTTATGATTTCTCTTTCCTGTTTACCTCTTCATGTTCCACTTGAGTCTTGTATTTGAAAGTCAAATTTTCTATTCAGCTCTGGTCTTTTCATCAAGAATGCTTGAAAGTCCTGTATTTCACTGAATGACCATTTTTCCCCCTGAAGGATTATACTCAGTTTTGCTGGGTAGGTGATTCTTGGTTGTAATCCTATCTCCTTTGCCCTCTGGAATATTATATTCCATGCCCTGAGGTCCCTTAATGTGGAAGCTGCTAAATCTTGTGTTATCCTGATTGAGTTTCCACAATACTTGAATTGTTTCTTTCCAGCTGCTTGTAATATTTTCTTCTTGACCTGGGAACTCTGGAATTTGGCTACAATATTCCTAGGAGTTTTCCTTTGAGGATCTCTTTCAGGAGGAGATGGGTGGATTTTTTCAACTTCTATTTTGCCCTCTGGTCCTAAAATATCAGGGCAGTTTTCCTTGATAATTTCTTAGAAGATGATGTCTAGGCTCTTTTTTTGATCATGGTTTCAGATAGTCCAATAATTTTTAAATTCTCTCCCCCGGAACTATTTTCCAGATCAGTTGTTTTTCCAATGAGATATTTCACATTGTTTTCTAATTTTTCATTCTTTTGGATTTGCTTTATGGTGTCTTGATTTCTCATAAAGTCACTAGCTTCCAATTGCTCTATTCTAATTTTTAAGGAAGTATTTTCTTCAGTAAGCCTTTGGACTTCTTTTTCCATTTGTCCAATTTTGCTTTTTAGGGCATCCTTCTCCTCATTGGTTTTTTGGACCTCTTTTGCCATTTGGGTTAAGCTATTTTTTAAGGTGTTATTTTCTTTAGTACTTTTTTGGGTTTCCTTTAGCAAGCTGTTGACTTGCTTTTCATGATTTTCTTGCATCACTCTGATTTCTCTTCCTAGTTTTTCCTCTACTTCTCTTACTTGCTGCTCAAAATCCCTTTTAAGCTCTTCTAAGCCCTGGGACCAATTCATATTTCTCTTGGAGGCTTTCGATGTAGGAGCTTTGACTTTGTTGTCTTCTTCTAGTTGTATGTTTTGATCTTCTTTGTCACCAAAGTAAGATAATATAGTCTGACTCTTTTTGCACTGCTTACTCATGATTCTGGCCAATTACTTGAGTTTTAAACTCTTTCTTAAGGTAAGAGTCTGCTTCCAATGTGGAGAATGTACTGTCCCAAGCTTCAGGGGTTTGTACACTATTTTCAGAGGTACTTCTAGGGACCTGTAAATTTTCAGTTCTTCCAAGGTGGCAGGATAAGGGGTGGGGTGTTTCCTCTCCACAGCCACAACAAGCTCCACCATGACAGCGCTCCTCCTCGCCCCAGGACCACCCCTCAGAACTGTGACCCAGATCCAAGCATGGGCAAAGCAAGAGATTCCTGCCTCAGCACTGGCAGAGAGATCCCTGTAATCCCCCTCTGATCAGCCACTCGATTTCCCCTCAGTCTGTGCGCCGTGAGCTCAGGAGGCAGCCGCTACCCCCTGCCAATCAGGATTTGCGGCTGAGACCTAGTTCCTCTCTCACCACAGTCACAGAGTTTTCCCTCTGACCTTCTCAGTTGTCTTTGGCATTTGTGGGTTGAGAAATCTGGAAACTGCCACAGCTGCCCACCATTCAGCCCTCTGAGACCTGCTCCAGGGTCGCTGTGGCCCGTGTGCCCATGCCAGACTGTGTTTCTCTCCTGTCCCGGCATCACATATCTTTCTGATCAACCATCCAGGTTATCTTAGGCTAGAAATTTGTTTCACTCTGTCTTTTTGTGGGATCTGCTGCTTTAGGATTTGTTTAGAGCCATTTTTCACAGGTATTTTGAGGGGTTTGGGGGAGATCTCAAGCAAGTCACTGCTTTCACCAAACATCTTGGCTCTGCCCCCCATTCTTGAACTCTTCTAAGAAGGCTTTTTGGACTTCAGATCAGTTCATACTGCCTTTTGAGGTTCCAGATGTGGGTTGTTGACAAAGTTGTCCTCTTCAGAATTTCTGCCTTGATTTTCACTGATCCCATAATAAGAATCTATCATATGTTTCTTTTTGCTCATGGAGTTTGCTTATTTCCTGGCCTTTAAAGAGATTGAGCTGTCCTGCTGGGGAGCAGAAGGCACTGACTCAAGCTTCTTGTGTTGGAAGCCTAGGGCCTGGTCACTGGCTTTGTGTCCTGGGGCCTCCGACATTGGCAGTTGGAGGCTATAGGGTTTTGGTAGCTTATCTGGGGGTTAGACTGGAATCAGCAACACTGGAACTCTAGGGGTAGGATTGGATAGTGTGGCCACAGGAGATTTCTTGCTCTGGCTCACTAGGGCCTTTCTTTCCTGTTGCTTTCTTCAGTTCCTTTTAGATGGATATTGCAGGATGTTTATCTGCCTGGGGACCCTTGGAGAGCTGCTCCCTTTAGTTTTGCTGAGGCACTGTGAGACCGGGTTGCTGTAGAAAGCCAAGTCACCTGGTGGTTTTTCAAGGTGGTTTCCACTGGTTCCCTCACCCTCACTGAGGCAGTTGGGGGTGTTGGTGTTGGTGTTTGCCTGCTCCACCACCTGGGTTTCAGGATCTCCTCTTGGTATGCTGAAGTGGGGCTTTTTGCTAGCTTGCTGGGACACCTCACAGTCACATTCTGTACCCTTCCCTATACTCTTGCCCTTCCTCAGGGCAATAGGGGCCTTTCCCGTTAATCCCTCAAGCTACCTGGGCTACTGGACTGCTGCACCCCATCTTTCTTCTGGTTCAGCTGTTCCAGGGTTTTTCCTGGGACAATATTTTCTGGGCTTTCAGAGGTTAATAAGGGAGGGTCTGCAGTTGGTACTTCTTAAAGTAGCCTTTGGGTTTCTAGGTAATGATGGGCAAGTAAAAGCTCTGCTTTCTCCGTTTCATTTTTCTTCATTTTGTATTATTTTCAATTAATAGGCATTTATTTTCTACCACATGCACAAATTAAAAAAAAAAGCTTTAAATACATATGCATAGTCTAGTCAAGTATATTCCCATATTATCTATGTCCATATCTAAAGCTGTCTGTCTTATTCTGCATCTTGATACCATGTTCTTACTGTCAGGAGTCAGAATTATGGTTGGTCATTGCACTAATCAGAGATTGTAAGTCTTTCAAAATTATTTGTCTTTACAATGTTTTAATTGTATAAATTCTTCTCCTAATTGGGCTTATTTCACTCTGAACAAATTCATGGGCTCTTCTCAGAATTTCTTGAAGCAATTGCTTTTTTTATTTCTTGCATCATAATAATATTTCATTTTACTCATAATACTTAATGTGTTTAGTGAGATAGTTTGTGTTATACAGGATAAGCAGACACACATACTAGGGATCTACACCCAAACTCAATTTTCTCTTTTCCTCCAAACTCATCTCTCCCAAACATCACTATTATAGTTAGTGTTATTTTCATTCTTCCAGTCACCATGATTTGAAACCTTAGGTTCACCTTTGACTACTCACTCTTCCTCAAACTATGAGCTGGGTATGGAGCTGGCTCATATTCTTACTCATTGTGTTACTCTGAATATGTCATTTATCCATTCTTCCTCAATTTCCTCACCTATAAAATGGAAGAATAAAATGCTTTGCAAAACATGGAATTCCATGTAAGTGTTTACTATTTTCATAGTTGTTATTAGCCATTTAAGGTATATTCTCTAGGATCTCTATTTTTTTTATTACAACTTCCTCTTAATAAAAAAATACAAGCATTTTCGATGTCTGCATATTTCCTCATGTATAAATTATTCACATTGTTGTACTACTAATAATTGCTGTACTAATATTACAAAATTTACATGAAAATAAAAATTGGAAGAGAATGAGGTAAAATTGAAATATTTGATCTTAGAATCAGTAACAAAACATAGGAGTGAAAATAAGAGAATGACACAATTAGACCCGCCTTAGAGAAAAATAACTTTTTTCTGTTTTGTGGAGCATTACTTGAAAAAGGTAGGCACAAATTAAGAGGCTAGCAGAGTGCTAAAGGAATGAGGCCATGAGACCCTGAAGTAGTGTGGTATCTATACTAATGGAAAGAAGATAAGATGACATAAAATATTGTGAGAGGAGAAATGACAATAATAGCTGCAACAGCATTTTCAGGTCTGCAAAGCACTTAAATACTATAAAATATTATCTCATTAAGTGTCACAACAATATTGAGATATTTTGAGGAATTTCTTTAAATAACTTTAAGAAATGTGACATAAGTTTTCTTGATCTGAATTTCCAGATGATGAACTTGAGGAGCTGGAGGATCATTATATTCTCTTGGTCACAAACCTAGTTAAGTAAATGATATTTGATGTGAAGAAGAAAAAATGCCATTCTCTCACAAGGCCATAATTTCCACAATTTCCTTGAGACGAGAACAGTCAAATTGATATGAATTTCATAAAAGTGGTGAGAGAGTCTGGGCTGTGTATTTGGCAAGCAAAGCATGTCATCAGTATTGACTTCAATCAAAATTCAGAATCTGGTAAAGATATCTCACCAATAATTTGATGACATATGTTGACTGAGACTACAAATTGGGCATCATCAGCAAAGTTGTTCATTTCTAGAGTCTATGCAAGCTCTCTTTGAGCCCCTCAACATACTGTTGAGGAAGTTTTCCACAACTGATGTCAGCTATTACTCATCTTTTATTCATTTTATTCTTAAATATGCACATTTGCATTTATATTTATACTGTATCTAATGTGTATCAAATGTGTAACTGCGTGCATGCGTGTGTGTTCAACTGAACTAGATGTCTGCAAGCATTGTCTACATATTTGGTTTCTCCCTCCCCAGCACCACCTACTTTCATAATGTTTTCTGTTCACAATGAGTGATGTACATCCAAGAAAATATTCTTTGCATAACTGCTTGATTGACTCGTCAATGAATATTGTTGATTGTCATCTGACAGTTGCTATTAACATTTTTGTAAATAAAATTATTCCATAAATATTTTATATCTTAGTAACAATTTCATAGCCAAAAGGGTTAGTCCCTTTTATATTCCACCAATCCTGTGTATTCTCTGACCTCATAAAAAAAGGAAAAAAAAAAGAATTTGTACTTAGAATGAATATTTATCAAAGGCCTTTTGTATGATTTTATCTGTTCTTAGTAATTTTCTCTTTTAATAAGTATAGTGCTTCTTGTCATACCTATAGATCTGTCTTGATAGGATTATTTTTTTTTGATACTGAGGAATCATCTACTTTCTTAAATTGAATCTGCATCTGCTGAAAAATTTTAGGCACATGCCTAGTGCCATTAACATGAATGATGACTCAGGAGTCCTGTAAAGCACTATTAAATATTTAACCTTAAGCTTCTCCCATATCTGCTGAAGTTTATTGGACAGATGGAAAAATATTTTATTTCACTGTTAATATCTGTGTTAAAAAATACATAGTGCCATCTAACTTGACAAAGTCTGAAATGCCTATGCTTTAGATATTAGAGTTCAATTAAGTGCCCAAATGGGCCAAAGAAAAAGGAAAGAGACCAGTATGTAAAAAAATACTTATAGCAGTTCTTTTTATGATGGCAAACAATTAGAAACTGAGGGGATATCAATCAACTGGGGAATGGCTGAACAAGTTGTGGTTTATGATTGTAATAAAATATTATTGTGCTACATGAAATGATGAGCAGGAAGGATTCACAAAATCCTGGGAAGATTTACATGAACTAATGCAAAATGAAGTGAATAGAACCATGAAAACATCGTACACAGTAACAGCAATATGGTAATAAGGATCTAATGTGAAAGACTTAGCTGCTCTAATCAACACAATCGTCCAAGGCAATTCCAAAGGACCCATGATGAAAAATGATATCTATCTCCAGCAGAAGAATTAATGAATTTTGAGTGCAGATTGAAGCATACTTTTTCACTTTCTTCCTTTTTTATTTTTGCTTTATAAAAATTTTTGCAACATGGCTAATATGGAAATACATTTTGCATGACTTCATATGATAATTGATAATAATTCTTGCCTTTTTAAAAGGTGGGGAAGGGGATGGATGGAGAGAGAGAATGTAAGATTCCAAATGTAAAAAAACACATTAAGATAAATTAATTTCTTTAAAAAATACAACCGAGCAGAGTCTAGTATACACCCAATTCTTTGGGAGAGTGAACATCAAATATTTCTTCAAAGAATAGTCAGACACCCCAAACCTAAGATTCTAGAAAAGAAATTGCTTCAAGTCGCGTGCCATGTTCTCAAGAATAAGATTATATGGCAGAGTAACAATTGACTTCTTTGAGGAAGAAAGCCTTTAAACACCTAATATTGTCAAATAGGGGTTATCAAAAAAATCAAATTTAACATATGCCTATAGAAGACATGAAATATGTCAGGATTCTGTGGCCAGTAACAGGCAGATTCTGGCGCTTACTGACAGATAGGATTGAGAGAACAATGAAGAACTTAGAAGGTAACAGAATTGTGACATTGTATCACAGTCCTTGCATTCTCTGAGTAGTCCCAAAAAGGCTGTTTCTACCCAGGGATTCCAAAAAAACAGCTACCCTGCTTCTGGATAATTCAAGGGTAAAAAGACTATCTGAACTATAGTTCAAAACCTCAATAAATACATATATATTTTGCTACTGTCTAGAATATATATTGAGTTCAACACAAAAACATTTAATTAGGAAGCAGCATTATGATCAACTAACAACAGACCACTCCTCCAATCAACCTGTCATTCATTCTAACACAAATACACATCCTTTGGGAGATGGAGAACACAGAGATAATAATAGAGAGATGATCATGTATACATGTTTAACACATGTGCCCAGGAGATACAAGTGGACAGGCAACTTAAGTCTTCTGTGATGAAGAGTTGTCAATGTCTTCAAATGATTTTAATATGCCATATTTGTTGCATCAGCTCCCCTCCTGTCATAGTCGTCTGATGCACCTTGCTAAGCAGCACTTCTGCTGGCTTCCAGCTATCACAGTATCTTCACGGCCATCTAATAATTCAGGTCCATAGTTCTTTCAACAAGCTCTTTCATTCACTAGCCATCGTCCATTGGGGTATGCTGTGTTTAGCATTTCTCTTCACAGAAAAAAAGGTAGTGATAGATCTTTCCAGACAATTCTTTAAGCCTCCTCTTTAGCTTCAGGAGTAGTTTTCAGTTAAGATATTATATGCAAGGTCATCTGTTACTCTATAAGTTTACTAAACATATCACATCCAGAGAATGGTAGACCAGTGACAAACAGGTAACTTGTTTCTTTACCTGTAAAATGCGGGGGGGGGGTGGTAAACTAAATAGCAGCTCTATATGGCAGTAAGAGTTCACCTAGGTCTTACTATGGGGTAGCTAGCTGGGGCAGTAGAGAGAACATTGGGCTGGGAATCAGGATGACTCATCTTTCTGAGTCCAAAATCTGGGCTCAGATGCTAACTAGCTGTGTGACCTTGGGCAAGTCACTTAACCTTGTTTGCCTCAGTTTCCTCATCTGTAAAATGAACTGGATAAGGAAATGGCAAACCACTTCAATATCTTTGCCCATAAAGTCAGACATGACTGAAATGACATAAAAACAAAAGCTCTTAATATATAACCCTATGCAATCTTTGATATCTATCATGCCACTTCAATTACTGTTTGTGCTCACTGTTTGCTTCATTGCCTACTGGGTGAGCCTTTTCTTGAATTTTTTAGAGGTCACAAAATTGTGTGCTTCTTTTCTAGCTCTGAAGCCTGTATTTTGTCATGGAATCCATGGTTAGTTGTAAATAATATCTTGTAGTCGCAAAGCACTTTCATCTGTTTACTATTTGATGATTTATTATAAATCTATGAGTGAGGTAGTACAGAAGTTATTATTTCCACTTTGCCAACAAGAAATGTGGGTTCAGAGAATTTAAATGACTTGCTCAAGGTCATATATTTAGTAAATGTAAGAGCACAGGCTGGAAGCCAGGTCTTGGGGGGGGCAATAGCTAACGTTTATGTTGTACTTAATATATGTCAGGTGCTGTGTTTAGGACGTTACAATTATTATCTCATTTGATCTTCACAACAACCCTGAGAGGTAGATGTTATTATTATTCCATTTTACAGCTGAAGAAACAGAGGAATATAGCATGTAAGTGATTTTTTTTAGGGTCACATATCTCATTAATAGCAGAAACAAAACTAGATTCCAGTATTTCTTATTCTTCACCTTTCATACATATTATATTTTGGGGAGACCAGAGATACAATGCAATAGTTACTGTTGCTTCATGGATGTGAGATAATGTCACATACTTTCAATGCTGGAGAAACTTAAAGTATCTTTTTTATGCGTATACATGGAAGCATTAAACAATCAGTGGCAGGTTTATCACTAAAAGTAAAAGACTAATAAAGAGATATTTGTTTTTAACATATACAGTCTTCAGAACTAAAAAGAAAAGGAACCTAATTGTATGACCTCAGTTCACATGATGAACAATAAAAGGCTTAGATTTAATAATTTGGCCAAAAAATTGACAATTTACAAGGGCTAATGAAATAACTGTTATTTAAATTGACACTATTCTTGGTTTTAATTAGAAGGCAAATATAACATACATATATGTATATATTTATATATATATAAATTAAAATGCTATGATGTCTTTTTATCTTGCTTTATTTGAAATGATAGGTTTGTTTTCTTGAAATGCAGCATTCAGTGTTTAATGGAAAATAAAAGCTAAATCTAATAGAACCAGTGAAAGGTCTTTATTAAACCACAGAGCACATAAGATTTATATATATTGCCTTCCTCTAGGAAGCTCAAGCATTTAATAGACTTATCCAACTCATCCCCATAGCATGTGGGTAAAGGGCAGGGTCTGATTTTATACCTCACTTTACTTCAGAAATTGAAGCAGTGAAAGGTTGTTAATTGCCAAAGATTATAAAGCGAATCAATAGTAAGTACAGAAGAGGGACCTTAGGATTTTGTTTTTGTTTTTTTAGGTTGTTTTCTCACTTAAAGTAGATATTATAATCACCACCCACAGAGTGTTACCAGTTTCTCTGTTTCCAAATTTTAAATATTGCTTTCTTCTTAGTACCAAAGAATGCTATTCTGATTTATTTTATTTCTATTTTGTCAGATAGAAACACCTTTATTTTACCTGAAAGCCATGGGACTTTAATGAGGCATGTATATAAGTCCAAATAAATAATATTTAATTCAACATTTTTAAACACCTACTATGTTCAAGGCACTGTGGTAGGTCTCAGGGTACAAAGAATAAAGCTAAACAGTAATTGCCTTTAAGCAACTGACAGTCTATTGAGACTTACAGCATCTGCAAAGATAGAGTGTGAACCCTTTGTAGCCTTTTTTATACCTGTCTGCTAATTTATCTCATATATTTGTGAACCCCTATTTGAAAGCCCAATCACAGTACCAAAATTGTGCAAATTTGTATATATTTTCTATCTAGCTAAAACTTTTGAAATCTGCTAGGAGATCTTCAGCCCTCAAAAGGCATGTAGTAGCTCTGATGATGTAACAACCAGAACCAGAAATTCATTGATTTGATTAAAAAAAAAAAAGAAATCTCTGTTTTCCTTTCCCAGTATATATTTTTTAAGCTATTGGCTCAAAACATTTATATTTCTTCTACAATATCTCCCATATTCCCACCATAGTTTCATTTATTCCCACTCAGCCATTTGGCTGACTTTTGGGGCAATCAGAATATTAAATGAGGATCTTTTTGGTAACTTTACCCAGCAAAATGTCTGACAAACATCTGTGGGGAAAAGTCCTCGGCTCAAAGTACAGAATGCATGTCCCATTAAACTACAAATTCCAGAATGAAAGTTAATTATACCCTGCAATACAATCATAGTTAGTCAATAAACATTTATAAAGCACTTATTATATGTCAAGATTTGGATAAATACTAGGGATAAAAACAAATGCAAAAAAAAAAAACTGTCCCTACTTTGAAGGAGCTAACAGTCTAATGAAGGAGACAATTTCCAAAGACCTATGTACAAAAATACATATAAAAGATAAATTGAAAATGATCAACAAAGGAAAGCACCAGAATTAAAGATAATCAAGAAAAGTTTTCTATAGAAAATTGGATTTTATCTGGGGAATTGAGGCAACTAAGTTCTATAGACACAGATGAAGAGAGAACAATCACATCATTTCAAGGTAGCAACGACAGTCAAGTTGTAAAAATGTCCTTTTAGGGGGAGCTAGGTGGTACAGTAGATAGAGCATGGGCCCTGGATTCAGGAGGACTTGAGTTCAAAACCAGCTTCAGACACATAACACTTACTAGCTGTGTGATGCTGGGCAAGTCACTTAACCCCATTGCCCAAGCAAAAAAAAAAGGGTAAAAGAAAAAAAAAAAGGCCTTTTAAAGTCCTGTTTGTTTGTTTTACCATTAGTGTTTATGTCATAAAATTTGAGTAAATGAGCACAGGTATGCCAGACTGTTCTATTTCATTTATTGAACTCTAAGCTGTTTTCCCTGCTCTCTACTTAAAAGTACATGGGAAAAAATGCCCAACAAGAAAAACTATAATTTTCTCATAGATATAAGGTTGTCACACTAGTTAGGAACCCAAATATTGCTTGTCTTTATTTAGAATAAAACCAAAATAGTGAGCTGAAATGCATAGCTGTCTTATTTTATTTTCTTGAATCAATTGACAGAGATCGTTTCTCCTTCAGTCTATATACCTACTTACCTACATGTTATCTATCTCCTATTTCTGTATCTGTCTGTCTGTCTGTCTATCTATCTTTGTCTATTGGGCTGTCTATCTGTCATGCTTTGGCTAAGAGTAGAATTTCTCCTTTAGTCTATTAAGCAATACAAGTGTAAAAAAGCCCCACAATGGGGGGATTCTCCCCCTTCTAGAAAGAATATATGGAAATGTATGAATCTCTGAGCTTGCCCTGCCTACTTTTGTACTCCGGTTTTTGGGGAAAATCCTTCTATGCTAATCTCCTCCAAGGTGCAGTCAAAGTAAACATTTAGGTCTGTTCAGACTAAAAAATTTGTTTTATAAGAGATTGTTTAGAAAGACAATTAAGTTACTTGAAAAACTATTTAACCAATGAACCCTTAAATGGTATGCAATCTGTCTGGAATATTGATAGGAGGTCATTGGTAATATAACAACAACAACAATAAGCTTTTACATAGAATTTTAAAGTTTTCACAGTGATTTATAGAGGTTAGATCATTGGAATTTCACGCCATCTTGTGCTACTTTCAGTATTATTATTCCCATTTGACAGATGAGGAAACTTGAAGTTCAGAGAGGGTAAATAACTAGCCCATGGTCACAGAGCAAATGAGGATCAAATGCAGGCTATCAAACTCTGAAGATAGGTCTATTAACATGCATACATATTAATACATATATACATAAAACATACACATATATGAACATATACACATTTGTATGCATGTATTCATGCATGTGTGTTAAATGTTTGTTGTTAAGGAACATTAAGGGATCCCCAAAATTTGTCTTTTTGAGTTGCCATATTTTCCAGAAACGCTGGACCTATAGTATGCAAGAGACCCTGGACATATCTAGTACAGAGCCCCTCCCCCCCTTAAACTGACATAATTTTTTTTGTTTGCACCCCAAGTTGTACTCCTTGTGTTCTTGACTCTCTCTGCACTTGCTTAGGGGTCCACATGCATGTTCATTTATTTTATAATAAACCTAGTTTTTCATGTAAATTTTGTGAAATTGCAATTGCCTGGTGACAATATGTGTATGTATTATATATGTGTCTGATGTAGATATAGCATCTCTCTATATCTCTATATACATCTCTATCTATCTTACTGCCACTGTCATGTGTGAGAATAAAAAAAACATGTGCATGTATGATGTGGGCAATTAGGTAGCACAGTAGATGGAGCACCAGACCTGGAGAGAGGAAGACTTCTGGCCTCAAACACTTACTAGCTATGTAACTCTGGACAATTCACGTAACTCTGTTTTCCTCAGTTCTTTAACTGTAAAATGAACTGGAGAAGGAAATGACAAACCACTTCATTATCTTGCCAAGAAAACCCCAAACTGAGTCACTAAGAATTGGACACAACTGAAAAGATTTGAACAACAAAATGAATGATGTAAGCAAATTATAGCTTGCTTCAATCAGTCAATGAATAAATATTCATTAAACACCTACTATGTTCTAGGCACTGTGCTAAGCATTGGGAATACAAAAAGAAGCAAAAGGTAGCCCCTAGTAGCTTACAATCTAATAAGGGAAACAATATGCAAATCTATACAAAGCAAGTTAAATACAGGATAAATAGGAAATGATTAACAGAAGGAAGGCACAAGAATTGAAAGGCATTGTGAAAGGCTTCTGGTAGAAGGTATGATTTTAGTTAGAACTAAAAAGAAGTCAGGAAAGTCACTAGTCATAGCAGAAGAGAAAAAGAATTCCAAGCATTGTAGGACAGTCAGAGAAAATGCCCGGAACTGAGAGATTGAGTGTCTTGTTTCCAAAATGGCCAGAAGGACAGTGTCACTGGATTTAAGAGTACCTTTGAGGGACTAAGTTGTAAGAAGACTGGAAAGGTAGGAGGGGGATAGATCATGAAAGACTTTGATTGCTAAACAAAGTATTTTGTATTTGAGAATTTGATCCTAGAGATATTAGGGAGCCACCAGAGTTTATTGAACAGAGAGAGTTGACATAATCAAATCTCCCCTTTAGGAAAATCACTTTAGTGGGTGAATGAAGGAGGATTGAAGTAGGGAAAGACTTGAGGCAGGTAAACTTACCAGCAAGCTATTATAATAGTCCTGCTCAGAGTTTGAGGCAGGATAAGTAGATTTGAGAATAATAATTACAGAGATGGTAATTAAATTTTAAGAGATCATCAAGTGAAGTAGTATAGATGGAGAAGAGAAAAGGACCCAATCCATAATCCTGAGGGACACCTATAGTTTGAAGATATGATCTGGAAGAGGACAAATGGTCAGATAGGTAAGAGGAGAGTGAGGAAAGAGTGGTATCCCAAAAGCCTAGAGAGAGAATAGTACTGCTTACATTAAAATGTCCCAATGTAAGGAAAGAGGTGGACCTTACTATCTCCAAAAGCTTTTGATCTTCTACATGAGAGACCATCTTGATAGGAAAAGGAACTATTTTATGGTCAGTCAGCCTTGTGAATATAAAAATAAAAATACTTCTTTATTTTTCTATTTTTGTCCCCAGTATTTAGCACACTTCTCTGTACATTGTAAGTACTTAATAAATGCTTTGTTCTTCACAGACCCTAGACCAATGCCTTGAGTTAAGTTAAAGCTCAGGTATTCCAACACTATATGTAGCCACTCCTGTGTTAACTTATCATCATCCTGGGATCACTGAGAAGCAGGAGAACTATTAAGGTATTCATTACAAACAAACAACATGATAGCATAATTTCTCGATGAAAAGGAAAAGTAGAATATTACTTTTGTATTGATGTCATTTCACAAGTTAAATCTATAGATACTAGTATCAGTTTGGTACCATTGGCTGATGACAGATAATCTACCTTTCTGCACAAAAAAACTCTTTCACCTGGAAACATGTGGGAGATATGCAGCAGATGTTTACTTCACACTAGCTTTTAACCTAAAAACTGGTTTGCTATACTTCTGTATGTCAAGAAATTTCACTTATTATTGTGAATGGGTTGTCACTTCTTGTTTGAGATACAGAAAAAATACCCACCTAACTTTCTATTTAGAAAATATTTGCTACTACAGGAAAAAGAATGAATAAGAGACTCCAAAAAGTTAGCCAAGGGAAACCAGTCCACTAGATAAGTAAATACAAACAGATTGTATGGTAAATGCAAAAAAAAATCAAGAAGAAGAGAGCATTCACAAATGGAATAGGGGGAATGAATGGACAGGGGGTCAGGGGAGGAATTAGGAAAAGCCTTATTTTTTGATACCTGAGGTGATACTTCAAGGAAACTAAGTGTTGAATTTAGCAGAGATGAAGAGAGATAATAATCCAGACATTGGGGACAACACAAAATTTGCACAAATATCTACAAAAGAATAACACATGAGTAAGAAACCTCTTCATACATTATAAAAATGACATACAGGGCAATTTTCTTAATGTTTGCCATGGCTTCCATGTATCTTTTTCTCCTAATTTTTCAGAGGCATTGCATGATTCAGCCATTGGCAAATTCCTTCAAGTCAGGCAACAACATTGAGTCAATGATGCGGTAACAAGCAACACTGAAAAATTATGGGGCCAGAAGCTTGAAAAGTCACTTTAGAAGTCAATTAGCAAGATAGAAGATTAGAGACAGCAACCCAGTTGGACACTTTCAATATCCCCCTCCAAACAACTTTAAAATAACCCCTCAAATCAGATTTTTTGAGTGGCAGAGCCAATAAAGAGTAAGACTTTTTTTTCTGGCTTAGGAAAACTTATGAGGTCCAGAGGAGAGATCTGAGACACTGAGGTAGAAGCCTGTCCCAGTACACATATTCTGCAGCAGCAACAGCAGTAGCAGCTTCAGGAGTTCTCAACCCAGAGAGAGTATAGGGGGCTGACAACTGGCAGAGGGGAGCACTTAATCACAAGGGAACAAGGTCCCTGGTCACAATTCCAGAGACAAAAGGAATACTAGCACTTGCAACAGCAGGGCAACAAGGGACTTGGTCAGAGTTCTAGGTCAAGAGGAACACTAGTGTTTGTGGCTACAGGGGAGCAAGGAACCCTTCCTGGGTAAATACAAGAGCACATATCAGGATAACAGAGCCCACACCTCTAGCCAGATCACATCACATTGAAAGCACCGAAAACTTGCAGACTCCCAGAACTAGCTCTGAAAATATCAGTATGAAAAAGTCTGAAGTTTGGCATAGTGCTGACCCAATGAAACATGAGCAGAACCCCACTTTAACATAAAGTTCAAATTCAAGAAATGAGCAAACAACAACAAAAAAATTTGACCATAACAGGATTCTGGGAAGATGGTGGAGTAGGTCAGAAAATTTCAAGCTCTCAAGATTTTCCCCCATGAAAGAGATAAAATAGCTCCTCTGGATCAACATAGAGCCATAAAAACAAGTTAGAGTAGGGGCAGAAGAGAGGTCTTTCTGGGACAATTGGAGAAGATCTATAGAAAGATACTGGATGAGATTTCCTCCCTATGAAGAGTAAGTGCCTCCAGTCTAAGGTCCATGTTAACAACAAGAGGAAAGCTACTTAAAAAATAAGTAGCAAGCCCTGGGGTTAGCTGAGTTGGGAGGCTGCCTCTGCCCCAGGCACAGGAACTTTTACCCCCAAGACAGTGGTGGTAGTTGGGAATTTGACATGGGGAAGATCAAGGGAACCTCTGCTGACAAGGAACATCAGACCCAGCTGTGCTGCTGAGACGCAGTGGGGGCAAGAAGGAACCAGTATACACCAGGTGAATGCAGAAGCAATGAGTGCTTACAGGAGGCTGGAGGTCTTGGTTTGAGTTCAATATCAGAAAGGACAAAGAAGATTAGAGGCACCATCCCCCATAAGCCAGGACTAGAAATGATTATAAAAACTAAATTATTATCAAAAAATGCACAGGCAAAGGAGAAAGAATCTAACCATAGAGAGCTACAATGGGAATAGAGAAGGTTAGGGTTCATCTTCAGAGGATACTGAAGCAAAGAAACGCTATCCTACCCCAAAGAATAATGTCAAATGATAACCTGATCTCAGACAAAGCAAAAGAGAGATTAGATCTGAACAAAAGAGATAAGGAAGGAAACTACATCCTGCTAAAAGACACCATAGACAATGAAGTAATATCATTACTAAACATATATGCACCAAATAGTATAGCATCCAGACTCTTAGATGAGAAGTTCAGGGAGTTACAGGAAGAAATAGACAGCAAAACTATACCAATGGGGGACCTCAACCTCCCCTTCTCTGAATTAGATAAATCTAACCACAAAATAAACAAGAAAGAAATTAAGGAAGTGAATAGAATATCAGAAAAATTAGACCTCCAGATAAAAGTGAATGGGGCTAGAAAGGAATACACTTTTTTCTTGGGGGTACATGGCACATACACAAAAATTGACCATGTCCTAGGGCATAAAAACCTCACAATCCAATACAGAAAGGCAGAAATATTGAATGCATCCTTTTCAGATCACGATGCAATAAAAATTATAAGTAATAAAGTGCCAAGGAAAGACAGACTAAAAATAATTGGAAACTAAATAATCTAATCCTAAAAATGAATGGGTCAAAGAATAAATCATAGAAACAATCAATAACTTCATTCAAGGGACTGACAATAATGAGATAATATACCAACATTTATGGGATGCAGCAAAAGCAGTTCTTAGGGGAAGTTTTATATCTCTAAATTCTTGCATGAATAAAATAGAAAAAAAAGATCAATGAATTGGGCATACAACTAAAACAACTAGAAAAAGAACAAATTAAAAATTCTCAATTAAACAACACATTAGAAATAATAAAAACCAAAAGAGAAATTAATCAAATTGAAATTAAGAAAACTATTGAACTAATATATAAAACTAAGAGCTGGTTTTATTAAAAAAATAAAATAGATAAACCTTTGGTTAATTTAATTTAAAAAAAAGAAAGAAGAAAACCAAATCACCAGTATCAAAAGTGAAAAGGGTTAATCCACCACCAAGGAAGAGGAAATTAAAACAATAATTAGGAACTATTTTGCCCAACTGTATGCCAATGAATATGACAATCTTAGTGAAATGGAAAAACATTTACAAAAATATAAATTGCCCAGATTAACAGAAGAGGAAGTAAAATACTTAAATAACCTCATCTCAGAAAAAGAAATTGAACAATCCATTGATGAACTCTCTAAGAAAAAAATCTCCAGGGTCAGATGGATTTGCAAGGGAATTCTTTCAAACTTTTAAAGAACAACTAATTCCAATACTATATAGACTATTTGGGAAAATAGGTGAAGAAAGAGTCCTAACAAATTCTTTTTATGACACAAATGTGGCGCTGATACCTAAACTGGGAAGAGTCAAAACAGAGAAAGAAAATTACAGACCAATTTCCCTAATGAATATAGGTGCAACAATTTTAAATAAAATATTAGCAAAAAGATTACAGCAACTTGTCACAAGAATAATACACTATGACCAGGTAGGATTTATACCAGGAATGCAGGGCTGGTTCAATATTAAGAAAACTATCAGCATAATTGATCATAACAACAACAAAACTAACAGTAACCATGTGATCATCTCAATAGAGGCAGAAAAAAGCTTTTGACAACATTGAACACCGAATCCTATTAAAAGCACTAGAGAGCATAGGAATAAATGGAGTTTTCCTTGAAATAATAAGTAGCATCTACGTAAAACCTTCAGTAAATATCACACGTAATGGGGACAAGCTGGAAGCATTTCCAATAAGATCACGGGTGAAAAAAGGATGTCCATTATTAACACTGTTGTTCAATATCATACTGGAAATGTTAACTTTAGCAGTAAGAGAAGAAAAAGAAATTGAAGGTATTAGAATAGGTAAAGAAGAAACAAAGCTATCACTCTTTGCAGGTGATATGATGATATACTTAGAGAATCCTAGAGAATCAAGTAAAAAAAAAGCTTGAAATAATAAATGTTAGCAAAGCTGCATGCTATAAAATAAACCCACATAAATCACTGACATTGCTATATATTACTGCCAGAGTCCAGCAGCAAGATATATAAAGAGAAATTTCATTTAAAGATACTGTAGACATTATAAAATGTTTAGGAGTCTACCTACTGAAACAAACCCAGGAACTATATGAACACAATTACAAAACACTTTTCACACCAATAAAGTCAGATCTAAATACTTGGAAAAACATCAGTTGCTCATGGGTAAGCCAAGCTAATATAATAAAAATGACAATTCTACCTAAGCTAATTTACTTATTCAGTGCCATACCAAACAAACTACCAAAAATTATTTTATAGAGCTAGAAAAAATGATAATAAGATTCATTTGGAATAACAAAAGGTCCAGAATATCAAGGGAACTAATGACAAAAAATGCAAAAGGTGGCCTAGCAATTCCACATCTTAAATTGTATTATAAAGCATCAATCATCAAAACTGCTTGGTACTTGCTGAGGAATAGAGTGGTCAATCAGAGGAATAGGTTAAGTATGCAAGACACAGTAGTCAATGACAACCATAATCTACCATTTGATGAACCCAAAGACCCCAGTTCTAGGATAAAAACTCACTATTTGACAAAAACCACTGGGAAAACTGGAAAAGAGTATGGCAGAAACTAGACATAGACCAAAATCTCACACCATAAACCAAAATGAAATCAAAATGGGTTCATGATTTAGATATAAAGGTTGATATTATAAACAAACTGGGAGAGCAAGGACTAGTTTACCTATCAGATTTATGGAGAACAGAAGAATTCATGACCAAACAGGAGATAGACAACACTACAAAATGTAAAATGGATATTTTTAACATTAAATTAAAAAGTTTTTGTGCAAACAAAGTCAATGCAACCAATATTAGAAGGAAAGTAGAAAAATAGGAAAGAATTTTTACCACCAGGGTCTCTGATAAAGGCCTCATTTCTAAAATATATAGAGAATTAAGTCAAATTTATAAGAATACAAGTTATTCCCAAATTGATAAATGGTCAAAGGATATGAACAGGCAGTTCTCAGATGAAGAAATTAAAGTCATCTATAGTCATATGAAAAAATGTTCTAAATCGCTTTTGATTAGAGAAATGCAAATCAAAACAACGCTGGAGTACCACATCAAACCTATCAGATTGGCCAACATGACAAAACAGGAAAATGATAAAATGTTGGAGAAGATGTGGGAAAATCGGAACACTAATGCATTGTTGGTGGAGTTGTGAAATGATCCAACCATTTTGGAAAGCAATTTGGAACTATGCCCAAAGGGCTATAAAATGTGCATACCTTTTGACTCAGTGATAGCACTTCTAGGGCTATATCCCAAAGAGATCGTACAAATGGAAAAAGGACCTACATGTACAAAAATGTTTATAGCAGCTCTTTTTGTTTTGGCAAAGAATTGGAAATTGAGAGGATGCCCATCAATTGGGGAATGGCTGAACAAGTTGCGCTATATGAATGCAATGGAATACTATTGTGCTATGAGAAATGATAAGCAGTCAGACCTCAGAAAAACCTGGAAACACTTGTATGGTCTGATGCTGAGTGAAGGGAGCAGAACCAGGAGAATGTTGTACTTGGTAACAGTCATGTTGTGTGATGACTAATATGGATAGACTTAGCTCTTCTCAGCAATGCAAAGATCTAAGACATCTCCAAAGGCCTCATGATGGAAAATGCTATCCACATCCAAAGAAAGAACTATGGAGTTTGAATGCAGATTGAAACATACTTTTTACTTTTTTTTTCTTCTGTTGTGTTTTGTTTCCTCTTTCTGGTGGTTCCTCCTATTGGTTCTAATTCTTCCTTACAACATCACTAATGTGAAAATATGTTTAATAGGAATGTATATGTACAGCCTATATCAGATTGTGAGCCATATTGGGGAAAGAAGGGTGAAGGGAAGGCAAGAAAAATTTAAAACTCAAAAGCTTATGGAAGTGATTGTTGATAAATCAAAATAAATTAATAAAAAAGAATGAAAAAATAGAAAAGAATGTGAAACATCTCATAAGAAAAAACAGTGGATCTAGAGAACAGATCAAAAAGAGAAAACGTAAGAATAACTAGAGTACCTGAAAGCTCTCATCAGAAAAAAGAATCTTGGTACAATAATACATGAAATAATTAAAGAAAATTGTCCTGAAGCATTAGAACAAGAGGAGAAAGTAGAAATAGAAAAAAAAAATCCACCGATCACCATCTGAAAAAGATCCTAAGGGGAAAACTCACAGGAATATTATAGTCAAATTTCAAAACCCAGAGATCAAGGACAAAATATTAAGAACAACAAGAAAAAAAAATTTACACATAGTGGTACCACAATTAGAATCACACAAGACTTAGCAGTGGCAACATTAAAAGAAGAAAGGTTTTGGAACACTATATATCAAAGAGAAAAAGCCAAACAAAAAAAAAAAAAAACAACTACTGGGCTTCCTGCCAAAAACATCCTACCCAGCAAACTAAGCATAATTCTGAATTTTAAAAATGGACACCTACTCAATTGTCAGACTTTCAGGTATTTGTTTAAAAAAAAAACCTTAAACTCAAAAGAAGATTTAACATACAAGAGCAAAGAGAAATATAAGGTACATACCAATGACCAATTACAAGGGACTAAATAAGGATAAAATGTTTACCTTTTTGTATGAAAAATGCAAAACCTATGCCTGAGATTGTTACTAGTAATAAGTTAGTAGTAATAAGTTATCAATAGTAAGTTATAAAGAAGATTTGGGTAGATCTGAGATTATGACTTCAAAAAGTAAAACCATTCAAGTACAGCTAAAAGAGTAGTTACTTTATTTATTTATCTATTCATTCATTCATTCATTTGTTTATTTATTTAACTTACAATTGAGGTGCTAGAGGAAGAACCAATACAGAGGAATTATATAGGGAAGAAGGGATTCTAGTTCTGGAAACCTACTCTGATCGGGAATGGGTTTAAGAGGGGAAAATACATACACATTTAGAAGAGTATAAAAGTCTTCTAAATTTAGAAAGAAATACAACTCTAAGGGGATAGGGAGGGGAGAGAGGATAAAGGAGGGATCTTTAGAGGGGAAGGTGTGGAAATAGGTTAAAAGGGGGAAAGAAAAGGGAGTTTAGATTTAGGGGAATGGGAGGATAATGGAAGAATTGCTAGAGTGGGGGTAGGTTAAATAATAGGAGGATAAGCTTGCAGGTAGAAGTAAAGTAGAAGAGTTAGAAAAAAAGAGATATACACAAACAAAAAAAATTAGGAGTAGAATCTCTTAGGAAAAGTATATGTTTATATAAGTATGTATATATGTATTTATGTGTATATATGTATAAGTATATGTATATATTAATACATATGTATGTATATATGTGTGTGTGTAAATATATATATATGTATATATACATTATGTATATATGTATATATATATATCTCCACTTCTCAACTGTTGCCTTGGGGTGGCGGGTAGGGGGAAGTGAGGGGGAAAAAAGAACAAAGTAAAAACTGTACAGCAGGGAGCAAAAGAAAACCTACAAGGAAACAAAGAAAAGATGGTCAGCTTTTAACATAAAAGCACAGGATTTAATATATAGACTTTCTTGAAATTAAAAGTTATTGTTATACATTTTGAATCCTCTGCTATGTTCTGCTGTGCACATGACATTTCTTTGTTTTTTTTTCTTATTTTATATTTAAGTTGATAATGTTTCCCTTTCTTTTCTTATTATGTATTTAAGTTTCAGCATTTGTCTAAAATAAAAAAAAATAAGAAAAAAATGATTTGAACATAAAAACCTAGTATGACGGCATTGACGTCCCAGGCAAACTAAGAAGACAGTAACATGAAACAGTTATAAACAAAGCCTCAAAATAAAAAAAAATGTTAATTGGACACAAGCCCAATAACAATTCCTGAAAAAAACAAAAGAAAGAGGTAAAAGTGGTAGAAGAAAAATTGGGAAAAGAAATGAGAATGATACAAGAAAATTATGAAAAGAAAATTAACAGCTTGGGAAGAGAGGTACAAAACATATTGAAGAAAATAACACTTTAAAAACAGAATTGACTTAATTGTAAAGTGGTACAAAAAAACCACTAATGAAAAGAGCCCCTTAAAAAGCAGAATTTACCAGATGGAAAAAAAAGAAATACAGAATGTCACAGAAGAAAATAATTCTTTAAAATTAGAAATGAGCAACTGGAAGTTAATAACTTTATGAGATATCAAGAAACAATTGAATTCAAAGCTATGAAGAAATAGAAGAAAATTTGAAATATCTCATTAGAAAAAAAAACTGACCTGGAAAATAGTTTGAGGAGACATAATTTAAGAATTATTGGACTACCTGAAAGCCATGATTAAAGAAAGAACTAAGACAAGAAATTATCAAGGAAAAATGCCCCTATATCTTAGATCCAGAGGGTAAAATATATATTGAAAAAAAAAAAACCATCAATCACCCCCTGAAGGTGATCACAAAGTGAAAAATCCCAGGAATATTATAGCTTATTTCCAGATCTACTAGGGAAAGAATAAAACATTGCAAGCAGCCAGATGGAAACAATTCATATATCATGGAACTACAATCCGGATCACACAAGATTTAGCAATTTCTACATTAAATGAGCAGAGATCTTATAATATATTTTGGAAGGCAAATGAGCTAGAATTAGAACCAAGAATAACCTAATCACAAAAACTGAACATAATTCTTCAGGGTAAAATGGACATTTAATGAAATTGAAGACTTTCAAGCATTCCTGATGAAAAGATCAAAACTGAATAGAAAACCTGACAAACACAAGACTCAAGAAAAGAGTGAAAATCTAAACACGAAAGTGAAATCATAAGAGACTCAATAATGTTAAATTGTTTAAATTCCTACATGGTAAGATTATCCATGTTACTCCTAAGAACTTCATCATTTAGGGCAGTTAAAAGAAGTTTACATAGACAGAGGGCATGGGTGTGAGTAGATGTTATTAGAATGAATTCCACAAATTAAGGGATGAGAAAGAGAGATGCACTGGGAGAAGAGGGAGGGGAGATGTATAACAAGGGAAATTTTCCCACCTTAAAGGCAGGAAAGAAGAGCTCTTACAGTGGAGGAGAAAATGGAGGTGTGGCGAACAACGTATGAACCATACTCTCATCAGAACTGCTACAAAGAAGATTCTATACAGATACATAATCATATACATACACATACACATGTATGTGTACACACATGTTTATATATGCATGCAACACATATGTATAATGCATGTGTGTGCACATATGTACATGTGTGTGTGCGTGTACATACATATACTCAGTTGTGTGCATAAATCTATCTTACCCAATAGGGAAATAGGAGGGGAACTGGATAATAGAAATGGGGGTGGGGATGATAAAAAGGGTGACTGATTAAGGGAGACAGTGGTTAAAAGCAAAATAGATTTTTAGTAGGAAGAGGATAAATAAGACAAAAAATAAGCAGAAGAAAATGGGGATGGAGGGAAATACACAGTAGTTGTACCTGAATGTGAATGGGTTGAAGTCACCCCCCCAAAAAAAATAAATGGACAGCAGAATGAATTTGAAACCAGAATCAAACAATTTGTAGTTTACAAGAAACACATGTGAAATAGAAAGACACATACAAAATTAAAATACAGGGCTAAAGCAGAATCTAATATGCTTCAGCTGAAGTTAAAAAAAAAAGGTGAGAATAGCAATCATGATCTCAGGCAAAGCAAAAGAAAAAAATTGACTTAATTTAAAAGATAATCAGGAAAACTACATTTTACTAAAAGTGTCATAGACAAGAAAGCAGCTAGGTGTCTCAGTGGAGAGAGCACTGGACCTGGAGTCAGGAACACCTGAGGTCAAATCTGGCTTCAGACACTGACTGGTTGTGTGACCCTTGACAAGTCACTTAATCTCTATTAGCCTTAATATACAGGGGAAGGAAAGAATAAACCACTCCATATCTTTGCCAAGGAAACCTAATGGACAGCACTGACACGCTATGGTCCCCTGGGTCATAAAGATTTGGACATGACTGAAGAACAACAACCATAGACAATGAAGTAATACCAAAAGAAAATTACACCAAGTTTCTCTGATAAAGGCCTCATTTCTCAATTATATAGAAAACTAAATCAAATTTGCCATTCTCCAATTGATAAATGAGCAAAGGATATGAATTGACAGTTTTTAGAAAAATAAATTAAAGGTATCTATAGTCATACAAAAATGCTGTAATTCACTGTTGATTTGAGAAATACAAATTAAACAACTCTGAGGTACTACCTCACACCTATCATAAATGACAAATGCTGGAGGGGATGAGGGAAAATAGGCACACTAATGAACTGTTGGTGGAGTAGTGACTTGGTCCAACTATTCTGGAGAATTTGTAAGTATGCCTAAAATGCCATAATATACAGCATACTCTTTGACCTAGCAATACCACTTTGAGGTCTAGATTCCAAAGAGACCAAAGCAAAAGGAAAATGACTTAAAAGAACAAAAAATATTTATATCAGCTCTGTTTGTGGTTGAAAACAATTGGAAATTGAGGAGATGCTCATCACTTGAGGAATGGCTGAATAAGTTGTGGCATATGATTGTGATGGAGTACTAGTTTGCTATAAGAAATTATGAGTAGAGTAGTTTCAGAAAACAATAACAGAAACAAACATGGTAAGACCCATATGAAAAGATGCAAAGTGAAGTAACAACTGAACAATCACTGTGCAAAGCAACAGTAATGTTGTAATGATGATTAATCGTGAAGGACTTGGCTACTCTGATCAATACAACAACCTAGACAATTCCAAAGGACTCATAATTTAAAAAGCTATCCTTCTCCAGAGAGAGAATTGATGAACTCTGTGTCCAAAGTAAAATATAATTTTCTCACTTTTTTTGCCTTTTTTTGGAATATGGCTAATGTAGAAATTGATATGATATTGCTTGCCTTTTCAGTGGATGGGGAAGTGTGGGAGGGAGAAAATTTGAAACTCAAATTTAAAAAGAATGTTTAAAATAGATAAATAACTTTTAACAAAAAGAAATCAACATGGAAACAATAAGATATATTCATGTACATAATATGTGCATATACACATACAAATATTAATATATGTATATATGCATTATTTATATGCTTATACATATGTATATATTTGTCACATGTAGAGGTGCATATAGAGGTGTCATATGTGGAGGTGACTTTCTGTGCTATAGTTGGGAGGGATATTAATGTTCTTTTATAGATTTTTTTCTTTTACTGGAGGAAAAAAGAAATCATGGCCCCTGTACAGGATCCCAGAATATGTTGCAGGGTCAGGCCTAGAACCCAGCTCTCCTAACCTTCCTTCCACAGGTTTTTTGCATTGCTTTTTGTGGCCCAGCATGTGTAATGTTATTTAATGTCAAGACTACTGAAATTCCAATTATCTAACTGATGAGGGGCTGCCACCTTTGGCAGTTGCATATTCAACAAACTGACAGCAGCTACTTTGAATGCCCCAGCCTGGTTATACCAGTAAACAGCAAATCGCCTAGGAATAGTCTCCAGCTCAAACACTATCAAGCCTTTTCTGTTGAGACAAATTGGAATAAGTCTGTCCTGGCTTATCTGCCATCCTAAAAAGGCTAATAAAGTCACACCAATATGGAATAGTTTAATAATCAGGTAGAAAACTTTTCCAGACACAAATTAAGTGGCCTCTTGGCATTTCCTCGAAATCTTTCTCTCTGAAGCATTATTTCTCAGTTCCTTTCAGTTGAGGTTTAGCCAAAGTGATTTCATTAGGGTCCTTGTTTCTGACAGGCATAGAGACAGCTGGGATACCTTGCCTTCTGCGCTTGTTACAGAGAAGCTTTTACACAGCATGTCATCTGGGTGTTGTAGTGCTGTAAACCTTGACATTTCATGATCACTCCTTCCCGTGCTGTCACTAAGCAGAATGGGCAACAGAATCCGACCTTGTGGGAAGCTACGTCTGAAGCTCCTTCGGATGAAGAGCAACTACAGCAAGGAGAGATGCAAGTAGCTAATTTGTAATTAGAGCCTCTGAGCTGGAAATGGGCCTACACATGGGATTAACACTTTTATTTTGCAAAAGGTTAAAAAATAGAAAATCGCTTTCATTGCCCAGTCATCAATCACACCTTAAAACCTCCAGAGGTGTTGAACATGTTTTCCATTAGTTTGGACCAATAATTAATAGGTCTGAATCTAAATCACATTAGTTTAAGACCTAGTTTAGATATGAGGAGTTTTTTGCTGTTGCTATTTTAAATTGACCAGGAATTGTAAAAGCTATTTTTTATACAGATATCCTTAAATGTCATATATACCTGCAGACTACATAGAATATATACATATACAGGTTAATACATGCATCCATGTTTTTGCAAATATGTGTATGTTTATAACTATCTTGAACCTAAGTGCATATGTATATATTCCAATATGAAATATAGAGGGATATATAATATTTATACACACATACAAATATATCCACATATAAGGCATATATGTACAATAAATTATATCCATGTATATATGCATGCATGTTTATAACATATTATATACATTCACTGCTGTGCTGTTCATATATTCACATTGTATGTATGTATGTTTATATGACTATATATCTATATATAGATATCTGTGTAGAAGAGAGAAAGATGAGAGAGAGAGAGAGCATGATGAGCATGCACCACATAAACATAAACATGCATAGTATGGAAAATTTGGTGGCATAGTATTTAGAATGCAACTTGGAGTCACAAAGAATAGAGTTCACATATTTCCTCAGAGACTCATAATAAACTCATAAACCTGTACACATCATTTATCCTCTCTGTCTTAATTTCTTCATCTGTAAAGTGGGAATAACAGAATTTATCATAGGGTTATTGTCTGCATCAAATGAAATATTTTATGTAAAATGCTTTCCTTTCAGTTGTATAAATGCTGTGTAGATGCTAGTAGATATGCATATACAGAGATAAAGTATTGTGCATGCATGTTAAAAATATAGAGAGGAGGCAAAGCCAAGATGGCAGAGTGAAAGCAGTGACTTGCTTGAGCTCTCCCCCAAACCCCTCCAAATACCTGTAAAAAAAAATGGCTCTAAACAAATTCTAAAGCAGCAGAATCCACAAAAAGACAGAGTGAAACAAATTTCCAGCCCAAGACAAATGGGTTGGTTGATCAGAAAGGTATATCTCCCTGGGCGGGGAGAGGAGCACAGTTCAGCATGGGTGTGCAGGCCGCAGAGAACCTGGAGCAGGCTTCACAGGACTGAATCGCGGGCGGCTGTGGCAGTTTCCAGACTTCTCAATCCACTAATGCAAAAGACAACTTAGAAGGTCAGTGGGAAAAGTCTGTGACTGTGGTGAGAGAGAAGCTAAGTCTCAGCTCCAAGTCCAGAGCGCGGCCCGGGGCAGCAGCTGCCTTCTGAGCTTCCAGCCCACAGACTGAGGGGGAATTGAGTGACTGATCAGAGGGTGATTGCAGGGATCTCTTTGCCAGTGCTGAGGCAGGAATCTCTTGCTTTTCCTGTGCTTGGATCTAGGTCACAGTTCTGAGGGGTGATCCTGGGGTGAGGAGGAGCGCTGGTATGGTGGAGCTTGTTGTGGTGGTGGAGAGGAAACACCTCACCCCTTATTATACCAAATTGGAAGAACTGAAAATTTACAGGTCCCTAGAAGTATCTCTGAAAAACAGTTGTATGAACACTGAAGCGTGGGACAGTAAATTCTCCACATTGGAAGCAGACTCTTACCTTAACAAAGAGTTCAAAACTCAAGTAATTGGCCGGAATCATGAGTAAGCGGTGCAAAAAGAGTCAGACTATATTATCTTACTTTGGTGACAAAGAAGATCAAAACATACAACCAGAAGAAGAAAACAAAGTCAAAGCTCCTACATCCAAAACTTCCAAGAAAAATATGAATCAGTCCCAGGCCTTGGAAGAGCTCAAAAGGGATTTTGAGAAGCAAGTAAGAGAAGTAGAGGAAAAACTGGGAAGAGAAATGAGAATGATGCAAGAAAATCATGAAAAGCAAAGTCAATAGCTTGCTAAAGGAGACCCAAAAAAATACTGAAGAAAAAGAAAAATATATAGAGCACATCTGTGACTATATATCCATGTACATGTATATAGTTCACATAATAAGCAGAAGAATTCACTCTAATGAAGCTGCTTGCAGTCATTCAGAACTCTAATACTCTTCAAACTTGTTTGATGAAAAGGAAACTGTTTCTTTTTTGGACTTTGTGATTATATATCCACAACCTTATATAACTTTATTCTGATCTATTATGCCACTATATTAGGGGATATTAAGGGTTTTTTTTTTTCTCTCAACAACATGACCTTGGACCCTCATCTCCTTTCTTTAACAGGAGGTAATGACATTATACTCAGTCATTTAGAAGACAAAATCAAATTTATTAAAATGAGATAGTAGGGGCAATATTGAGCAACGATGTGTGGTGGAAAGGGAAAAAAAAAAGGAAAAGGACTGGGAATCAGGACACCTGAGTTCTAGTACCTGACATGCCAAAAATTAGATTGTGAACATGGACAAGAAAGGTTCTTTCATCTTTCAGAGGCATCAGTTTCCTCACATCTAAAATAAAGGAGTCGGATTTACTGATTAACGTCCTTTACAATTCCAAATTCTATTATATATGCTGAATAGGAACTTGTAGGTATATACTAGGGTAACCTTCCACCACAGTTCCACTCTAATAACTCTTCAATCAGTCAATTAATTAGTAAACAAACAAGTATTTATTAAATGCCTTTTATGATCCAGGAACTGTGCTAGTTGCTTCTCATTCCATCAGGGAGATAACACATGTGCACATATATAAAACAACACATATATGCATATATGCATATTTGGCATATTATATTTACATAATACATGTATAAACACATACATGCACAGATGTATGCCAATATAGATATATAAATACAAAATAAATTAATTATTTAATCAATCAGGCTTCTATTTCCTGTTGTTGTTGAGGGTTCCTGATTAATTTTCCTGAAATATTTCTGGATTCTTCTTCCAGTCTTCTCAGCTTCTCGAGTAGTTATATGCACAGAAGTGGACTGAATAAAGAGGCTTATTGAGTCCCTTTGGGATATTATTGGGACCAGGGGTCCCTGGAGTCTGGGGTCAGAAAGATCTGAATTCAAATCTGGCCTCAGATAATTACTATCTTTGGGGCCTTACACAAGTCATTTAACTTCTGACTGCCTCTGCTTCCTCCAACAGCATTTTCCTTTTTGTTTCATTGTCAGGATCAAATGAGATACTTGAGAAGTGCTTAGCTCAATGTATGTCACTTTGTAAGCGAGCACTTCATAAATACTGGTTTTGCTTATTAAAGTTTCTATTTTAATTTGTTGTTCGATTCGATTTGGTACTCTTTTAAGATAATCGTTAGAATAAAAGTGAAAGAAGTGGGCTCCTGTGTTACCTCCTGTGGCCATCTTTACCAAAGTATTGACCGCTTTTTTAATGTCCTATTAAATAGAGTCAGTTCTGCTATAACATAACATGTGCATTCCTGAAAAGCATATGTGTCTCTGTCAAGTAGAGACGGGTTTAGAATAGAAATATTATAAGGAAAGGTAGCTGTTTCATCACATATCTCCTTACTCTAATATATCACTTTTTAAAAGCACCTTTGCAAGCACCTAATTTCATTTTATGTTAAAATTACAGTAATAGGTGCCTGAAAAATATGTAGATAGGAAGTGAGGCAGGTGACATAGCAAACATGCTATGAAAATAAGCATTTTTACATTATATGGTTAATGGGAGTGTCCACAAATTATTGATGTGCATCTACTGACAGCTATATAATATGCAATCTATTATTATGGCTGAACAACTTCTACCTTTATCTGATATCTTTAACATAATGAGAAAGCTATATATAGTTATTTGAACATACTGTCTGAGAGATTCCTTTGTTTGGGATTCATATGACCTTGATAAGCAAAGGGAAGACTTCTTACAAGTCCTTTAGCACTTAGCTTTGGGGCCTTGTAGCCATTCTGAAAGCTGTCTTTTCTGTTGTCTTTCTATGCTTTGGATTTCATCACCATTATGCCTTAGATAGCACTGCATTTATATCCTTACCTATGCACCTCACATATTTTCTCCTAATAACCATTTGGCTCTAAGTTGTTTTCTGACTAATAGATACATCAATTTTGTTGTGTGTTCTATTGATTTAATCGTGTCCTGAGTATCCACATCTCAAGAGTCTGAAAAAGCTTTGTTAGCATGCATGTGTGTTGAGATTGGAGCTTATGGTTTTAAAAGGGTCATGTGCAGGCTTAGGGAATTAAAAGTAACCTTTTTGAACCTGAAGAAGATTAAAACAGCCTGAGAAATTATAAGTTCTATTTGGCAGGTTTTTCCATATCAAAAGTACTTGTGAACCCCAAATGACTTGTTTAGATTAAACAGCAAAAAGCACAGGGTGAATGGGGCCTGAAATAGAACATACACAACTTGAGTCAACTCAATAATGGGACATCAGGGTATCAAAGAACTCATCATTCTGTGTGTCAAGAAAAGCTTTAATATGTGATAAAATCAGATTCCAATCTTATTTAACATTTCCACCAGAGTTTATTTAAACATCCAATATAAAATTCATCATTTTTATTTTAAAATAAATAAACAAACCCTGACTCCTCTTCCCAAATTTCCACATTTTCTCCAATAGAATTACTCTTCTCTCATTCCACCAAGCTTCACATTTCAAATTGTCTCCAATTGCTCTTTTTCTCTCCTCATATCTAATCTTTCACCAAGATGGCCCAAGTTAATTTTTCTTTCCCTCTAATTCATATCTCCTAAATTTAGACTTCAAACCTTCATTACTACATGACTAAAGTATTATAATAATTTATCATATCTCCTGGCTCCAAATTCATGAGTAGAATTTTAGTGGAAGCCTGCCACAATAGTCTTAAGATATTCCAACTCACATGCCAACTGTGAGTGGCTCCTAGTTGTCTATAGGATCAAATATATCTTCTATATTTTCAAAGCTCTATGTAATCTAACACCATTTTGGCTATGCAAATTAATCTGCTGCTGCTCCCTGACACAACCATATACTCAAACTGCCTCCATTTCTAAAAAGTCTTTCCCTATTCCCCTCCCTGAGCCAAATCTAATCATTTTGAAAGATCCAACCCAATTACCACTTTCTTCATTGCAAGCCATAGAAATCCTGCCCAACTCTGGTTCCAAACAGAATATTTTAGACATACCACAAAATTTTCCATTGCCTTTTATTTTTAAAATGTGTTTCTTAGCACCTCATTCACACTATAAGTTCACTGAAAGCAAAGCTTGTGTTTTAAATTTATAATTTAAATTTATTTTGCATGTCACCGATTTGTTCTACTATAATTTTAGGACAATAGTAGAAGTTTAATAAATGTTTATTGAGTTCTATTTAAGTACTAAGAGAACTATGTTTATTTCTAATGTGGTAGTAATTTTAATATTACTTTCATTCCCAATGTAATTTTTGATATAATTCATTAAATGTTCAATTCTTGCAGTACTGTGTTCAGTTCTATGTACTCCTTTTTAAAAGGAAGAATGTAATAAGAATACATCCAGAAGAAGATGAAAATAGCAAGGTGGCTATAAAACATGGAATATGAAAAGCAGTTGTAGAAATTAGGCATCAGAAAACTTAGAGATAAAGGGAGCATAATACTTTTCATCAAGTAAATTATTAAGACTTTCCTATGGCAGACAGAATAATTGTTCTTTTTGGTCACAGAGCAAAGGACTAGGAACAATAAGTGGAAGGTGACAAAAATGCACATTTCAGTTTGATGCAAGGAAAAACTTCTAAGACACTAATCCAAGAAGGTGAATAGTTTCCCTAGAAATTAGTGAACTTGCCATCACTAGAAATTTTCATGCTAAGCCTGGATGGTGACTTGTCAGCTGTTTGGCAGTACTTGGCACAAAAGTATGAAAGAACAAAGAAATGAATGAATAAGCATTTAAAAGCTTATTATGTGTCATTAACTATGTTCTGTTGGGGTATAAATGTACCAAAAACAAGACAATCTCTGACATCAAGGAGCTTACATTCTAGGATGGGAGGACAATAGAGATAAGAGAATTGTTGCCAGGGAGGAGTGCTTTGGGTCTGCTAATTTACAGGGATGATTACAGGATTCACATTGAAATACCTTTTCTAGAAAAGGTAGTGTTGAATTTTACTTTTCTCTGAATAAGAGATGGAAAAGGAGGAGGTTGAAGGGATTTGATATATACTTTGCAGCAGCATGACAAGGTGATGACCACTTTCTATAAGGACATAACAAATGTTTGTTGATTGATGATGTAGAGAAAATTCCTATTTAGTGAATATAATATTTTCAAAATGCCTTTCAATATTGAAATTATAGGACTCTGTGCTTTGAGATCCACCAATAAGTCAAAGGAATGGTGAAGAATATTAACTTCAGGGGCAGCTAGGTGGCACAGTGGATAAGCTCCAGCCTTGTGTGTGCATTGGGGACAAGGCACAGATGCACGACCATCAGGAAAACTTAGCAGAAAGCTTAGTCGATGCAGCTATGACCTTCCCAAGTCCCTGAGGCTTACCTGGCTTGGACTCCCAACCCAGATACAAGTAAATCTACCTAGTGTGTAGGTTCTTAAAAAGGGGTCTGCTAGTGTGTTTTTTAAAAATATTTTGAGGTGCAGGTAGGTAGTGCAGTGGATAGAGCACCGACCCTGGAGGCAGGAGGATTTGAGTTCAAATCTGGGCTCAGACACATGACACTTACTAGCTGTGAGGCAAGTCACTTAACCCCAATTGCCTCATCAAACAGGCAAAAAAAAAAACCCAAAAGAATATTAAATTTAAAAACACAAATGGGACCCAACTTTCATTTATTCACTTCTCTCAGCATTTACATGAGACAATTTAAAAACAAATATAGATAGAGAGATAGATAGACAGATAGACAGACAGATAGATATTCTATTATCTCAGCTGACTTAATTACTGCTATGTTTTTCTGGATCATGAAGCTAGAATTTTATCAAATAATATATGTGAACATTTTGTGGATCATCACAATTCATTGTGGCTTCTTTAAAGGGGTCTTTCCTTTCTGTACGATACATATATTACAAACCACTTTTATACCCTCTGTGCTCTGGGGAACTACAACATAGAAGCCTACGAATTAGCCCATGTCTTTATTTATCAGGCAACAAGAACAAGAATAGTAATTCAATAACTGGGGCACTAAAGGATGAAGGAAAATCCCAGCAATTATTTGCTTGGACTCCATCCAGTAGAGGGCAGAGATAAGAAAAGCTTTGGAATGTTTCATATTGGTTGGAATTTGTAATGAGATTGCTGTCAAATGGGGCAAGCTACAAAAGGCATCAGTTTCAAAGAAGGCCAAATATGGAATGTGCTTGCTTTTGTGTTCTAGGATCTGGGAAAATTGTTATTTTTGGTTAGTTGTTTGTTTTGTTTTGTTTTCCTGAGACTAAAGACATTGACCTCAATCTATGAGTCTAAAATGATTACTGGTCATGTTGAGTTGTGTGTAATTCTTCCCAAAGCTTCCATTTCAAAATAGGTAACTAGAGCTACATCTCTAACTAGACTTCCCCTAAGCACCTCAAAATTAACTTTTCTAAAACTATGAGACAGCTAGGTGGCATATTAGGTAAAGTGCAAAGACTAGGATTCAAGCAAACCTGAGTTGAAATCCAGCCTTAAACATTTACTAGCTGTGTGACCCTGGTCAAGTTAATTTACTACTTTACCTCAGTTTTCTCATCTGTAAAATGAGGATAATAATAACATCTATATCAAAGGATTTTTGTGAACAAAGTTGTCATACTTGTTGCCTTCCCACATGAAACCTGAATCAGAATGAAATGTAATTGGTAAATATGTAACAAAATAAATGAAATATACAACCTAATATTAATGCATGGTTTTCTAAGACTCTGCAGCGAGCAAGGATCTGTTTCTATTAGAGTTTGACACCACTGGTTGTGAGGATCAAATGAATTAACATATGTAAAACACTTGCGAAACTTAAATGACTATTTAAGTACTACATATTATTGTTGTGGTGGTTAATAAAATGAGCTTGTGGCTACCTTGGTGATCGTGCCTGCTGCTGTGAGCTTTGTAGTCCATGACATGTAGTCCATGCCATAACAAATCACAAAAACCTGGACAGTCTACTAAGGCAGAAAGGGTTTCAGTTTTTGCAAGGTATACACCCTGATGAAATTATGTGTCCTTCAAATATGAAGAAGTAAGAAGAATGTGAAGACTCACTGTCTGAGTAACAGGGACAAACTGAAACTAAACTACCCCCAGTCTAAAAGCTTTCTGTTCAGTTAATGAAGACTATGAATGTGGTTAGTCAATAACTTATACAACTCTGAGAAATGAAGTGAGTGATGGTGATTTAATGTCTGTGCATCCAGGAGAGGCAAAAGGCTGATTTCAAAACTCAATATTGTTAGTTGAGATGTTGGAGTTGAAGGTTTTCAGGATATCCAAGTGAGCTTTTATTTGTTTTAAATTATTATGTGGCAAATATTCCTGATAAAGGAGAAGATAATAATTTAGTCCTAGGAGATCTATACAGGAATTTATCCTTAACAAAAATCTAATCATATTCAAAGAATAAAAATATTCACATTCTACTCACACTGAAAATAAAAATTACAAAGGTAAATTGCAAGAAGAAGAATGTTACAGGCATTGAGGTCAGACTTCTGGAAGCCAAAGTGGCAGAGTAAGAAGTAAGTCACTCTCACTCTCTTTCATTGACCTTTGAAAGTTCAGAAAATATCACCCCAGGAAAAACCCTGGAACAGATCAGCCAGTAGAAAGATGGGGTGCAGCAGTCTTGTAGCCCAGTAAAACTTAGGGGATTAACAGGAAAGTCCCCTCTTGCTTGGGTGGGAGTACTACAGGATGGGAAACATCCCAGCAACCCAGTGGCAAACACCACCTCAGCAAAACAGGGAGAGATCCTGAGCCCCAGGGTGGTGGAACAGGCAAACACCAACCCCAGGACCCCCCAAGTGCCTCAGCACAGGCAGGGGAACTGGAAAACTTCAGCTCAGAAAAGCACCACATAGGCTGGCATTCTCCAGCAGCCAAATCTTTTGTTCTTTAGCACAAGTCCAGGCTGGTAGACATCCTCTAGCAGCCAAACATTTGAGAGCTTTAAAGAATCCCAGGTGAGCTGGAGTCCTCCAGGGGCCAGACTCCCCACTCCCACCCAAGAGTGCTACTGAGCCCCGCTAAGCACCAGGTAAGCTGCCAGACCTTTACAGCCTCCAGCTGCCAGCACCTGTTAGGTCAGTGCCCCCTGGGCTCCAGCAGGAGTGCTCAACTTTAAAAACCAGGAAATAGGCAAACACCATGAGCAGAAAGTAGAAATGGGCAATGACCATAGATTCTTTCTTTGGGGACAGGAAAGATCAAAACACAAATTATGAATATAAGGGACAACATTGTCAATATACTCACATCTGAAATCTCAAAGGCAAATATGCACTGGTCTCAAGCCCAAAAAGTCTTCTTGAAGGAGCTCAAAAGAAGGATTTTAAAAGTCAAATAAGAGATATAGAAGAAAGATTGGGAAAGTAAATGAGAAGCATTCAAGAGAATCAATAGCTTGGAAAAGGAAGGACAAAAACTAACTGTAGAAAAAATACAACTAGCCAAATGGGGAAAAAAAGTACACTGAAGAAATGAACTCCTTAAAAAATAGAATTTGCAAATGGAAAAGGAGGCACAAAAACTCACTGAAGAGAAGAACTCATTAAAAATAAAATGGGCCAAATTGAAAAGGAGATACAAAATCTAATAGAAGGAAACAATTCATTAAAAATTAGAATTGGGCAAGTGGAAGGTAATGAATCTATGTGATATCAAGAATAAGTCAAACAGAAACAAAGGAATGATAAAATAGAAGAAAACATTAAAAAAAAAACTTTACTGGTAAAAAAAATAACTGACCTGAAAAACAGATCCAAGAGAGACAATTCAAAAATTATTTGTCTACCTGAAAACCATGATAAAAAAAAGAGCCTGGACAGCATCTTTCAGGAAATCATCAAGGAAAACTTCCCTGAGCTGTTAGAACCAGAAGGTAAAATAGCCATCGAAAGAATCCACCAATCACCTTATGAAAGAGATCCCAAATTGAAAACCCCAAGGAAAATTGTAGCCAAATTCCAAAATTACCAGATCAAAGAGAAAATACTACAAGCAGCCAGAAAGAAACAACTTTAATACCATGAAACCATAGTCAGGATTGCACAGGACCTTGAAGCTTCTACATTAAAAGTTGAGAGGGTGTGGAATACAATATTTCATAAGGAAAATAACTTGGATTACAACCAAGAATCAACTACCCAGCAAAATTGAGCATAATCTTTTAGGCCAGGACATGCACATTCAATGAAATGGGGGACTTCCAAACCTTCCTGATGAAAAGACCAGAGCTCAACAGAAAATTTGATCTTCAAATACAAAACTCAAGAGAGGCATAAAAATGTAAACAGGAAATAAAAATAAAAACATATTATTAATAAGGGCAAATTGTTTACATCCCTACTTCTGAGAACTGTATCATTATTATGATATTTAAAAGGAGTGTACATAGAGAGAAGGCATGGGGATAAGTTGACTTTGATGTGATGATAAAAAATCTAATTAAATGGTGAAAAGCTATTGTTCTGGGGGAAGAAGAAAGGAGTAGGCAGGCAAGGGTAAATTGCATGGCATGAAAAGGCACAAAAACCTATTACAATAGAGAGAAAGAAGGGAGGTAGATGAGCATTGTTTGAACCTTAATCTCATCAGACTTGGCTCAAAGAAGTATAATGATCAGTTAGGTATAGAAATCTAACTTAACCCTACAAGAAGTAGGAGGGGAAAAGGGAAAGAAAGGGAAGAGAAGGGAAAGAAAGGGAAGAGAGTGGATAGAAGGGAGGGAAGAAGTAGAAAGGATAAAGGGGAAGAAATTTGATAGAAGGGAGGGCAGAGTGAGGGAGGCAATGGTCAAAAGCAAAACTTTCCCTTTCCCTTCTCACTGGAAAGGAGAGAGAAAAGCATAAATAGGGCAAGTAGGATGGAGAGAAAGACACGAATAGTAATCGTAACTGTTAATATGAATGGGATGAACTCTCCCACAAAACAGAAGTGGATGGCAGAGTGGATTAAGAAACATAATCCTACAATATGTTCTTTAAAAACCTGGAAAGACTTATACCAACTGATGCTGAGTGAATTGAGCAGAACCAGAAGAATATTGTACATAGTAACAGTCACTTGGTGCTATGACTGACTTTGCTAGACTTCACTCTTTTCAGCAATGTAAAGATCTTAGACAACTTCAAAAGACTTATGATGGAAAATACTAACCACATCCAGAGAAATAACTTTGGTGTCTGAATGCAGAAGGAAGCATATTATTTGCTCTCCTTTTCTTTTGTTGTTTTGTCTTGTTTCTTCTTTCTTGTGGTTCCTCCCATTAGTTCTAATTCTTCTTTCCATCATGATTAATGTGAAAATACGTTTCATATGAATGTATAAGTAGAGCTTATATCAAATTGCATGCCTTCTTGGAAAGGGGGGAAGAGAGGAAGCTGGAGAAAATTGAAAACTCAAAATCTTATGAAAGTGAACATTGAAAATAAAAATAAATTAATTATAAAGTAAAAAAAAGAAGACTACAATATTGCAAATTCTAAATGATTAATGGATTTGATGAAATTGTTAAACCCAAAGAGTAGTGATAGTACAGTAGTCATATTGCACACTTTGATGCCAGGTTTGTTTGTTTTTATTTTTGTTTTTGTTTTTCCAGGCTGACCCCACGTATTTATTCTTTGCCATAAGAGTTTTCATTTTTGTTTTTATTGGATGCTTGTCAGGCAGTACAGGAATCAAAGCCAAGAATAATGTCGTAGTAACCAAATATGATCAATACGATTCTCTCCCTATCACTTGGTGAATAATGTGCACTGGTTGCCTCTATTTTCTTTATTCTTTTCAGTGAGACTTACTATGTACACAGTTGTTCAAAATGAGTGGCTATTTGCCAGACAGGACAATGAGTGCCCAAAGTAATAATAGAAGGAAAAGTGACAGTAAATTTCAAATTTTTGATTAAATTCCATTGTTTTCCACAGTGGTGCATTCTATTTTAACTTAAAATAGTTTTGCATTTGAGGTAATGAACTCATAAAAAAGGAAACTCATTCAATATTGGTTTATATTAGTGTTGCAAAAACCAAATACAAAATGATTTTGAAGAATCATTGGTTTTATTTTTTACTACTTGGACTTAAAATGTCAAGGAGTCTGGTTTTTAACGTGAAAAAAATCCCACAAAACAAAAATTAAATTAGAAGATTCTTAGACAACTTTGTTTTTCGCAGGTAAAAATTATGTGGCATAGTTTTAGATAACTCATCATTCTAAAATATATATTTTTTTGTAACTCTTGGTAATTCTCTCCTGAAGTCTATATCTGCCCAGCTATTTTCTTATGGAAAGATTTGCCAAAAATGGAAACTAAACTGTAGCTTCCCATGTAGCTACTATATTATTTAATATCTTTCCTTTTGCAATAATAAAAGATGTTTGTATTCATGTATATGTATGTGTAGATACACACATACGTTTAGATCTTTTTGCATATATGTATATGCATACATACATATATAACAGTGCATACATGCGTATATGTATATGCATCCATACATATATAACATGTGCACGTACTTATACCCAGATATGTTATATAATAGTAAACAATTCTAAATAATATATGTAGCTGTGTATACATATATGTATATATACATACAGACACACATACATACATACATATAAATATATGCACGTTTCTCTGTGTATGTGTGTGTACTTGACTGGCATATTTAGTGCATTTGGGAAGGGGGAAGACTGAGTGGCTAGGAAATTTCTGATGCTATGAACAGAAAAGTCAGGTCAGAAAAGCAAATCTGGGGAAGTGATTGGTGTGGATACAATGATTTCACACATACATATATGTATATATACATATACTTTATAAATTATATTTATTATGCATAATGTTGTTTGTCCTTTGTTTTCAAAGAAGACCAATGTCATCACAGGGTGTTATCTTGAATCCTATATGAATATGATTTAAGTGATACAGAGTTACACAAAGTAATCAGCCTCACTCTCTCTTCCAGAGTCACTGAAGTCCAATGACAGGACAAAAGTCAAGATGATTGGTGATGGCCTAGGATAAAGTAGATGGCCTAGGCATCTTTGACATCTGACCAAGTTCAAAGTGCTCCACAGTGCCAGCTTCAGCCATCTTCATGGCCGTTAAGGCAAATTATTCTCATTCATCTATTCCACCAACAAATGTTTTTACGTGTTTGTCACAGACATCTCTCTAGCACAACCTAAGGGTTTAAGCCCTCTTGATTACCCTTCACCTGGTTTAGACCATCTGCTGTGATAATTTTACTGAGATGTGGCTGCTGCACATGCTACAGCTTCTTGTAGCCACACATGAGAGTTGGGTGACAGGTAAATACCAAAGGCGGAAGAGCAACCCTGAAAAGGACTCAGCAAGACCTCCCATCCGAGGTGCTAGTCCTCCCTGAACACTCCATATGTCTCTATTAGCAGTTAACATATTAAATCCCTAGTACAGAATTCAAGTTCCATCATAATCTCGTATTTCTTGATGTCTCTTTCATACACCTTTTGTGCCACTCAAGGTGGATTAGTCAACTTCCACCAAACACTTCACCTACTTGCACACCGTTGTTCACCAGATTTCTTCCTATGACAAGTCCCCACTACTATCAAAATCATATTTATAGAAGTACAGTTCAAATATCATAGCCTCGAGGAGACCTTTCCTGATTCCTCTAGCCAGGATCAATCTCTACTTCATTGCTCCCATGATACTTTATTGTTGTCCCTCCTCATTAATCACTATATTATGTTACAAGTTGTATTTATTTGTATAAATTTCTTATTGCTTCCCCTACCATAGAAGATCTGTAAGGAAACAAGTCACATCCTATAATAACTAGCAATAATAGCTAACATTTATATGGCATTTTGGGTTTGCAAAGTGTTCTGCATATATTGTGTCATTTTATATCTGAGTTGTAAATTGCTCAATGCTTAGAATCTTCAGTCATTGACAATAGTTTCTTTAAAAAATGTCTACAGAATTGAAATGAACTGAAAGTTATGAATGATCACAAAAAAAAAAAACAAAAACCAAACAAACAAAAAACCCTTCCATTGAACACCAAAGCAAAGAATTGATTCTGCTGGGAGTCTAGGAATGGTTACTATGGAAGTAAAAATGGAATAGAACAGAAAAATATTTATTTAATGCTTCATATTTGTAAAGCTCTAGCCTGAGATAGGAATATAGATAGAAAACTGAGACTGTCCCTGCTCTCAAGGAGTTCACATTCTATCTGAAGGGGACAACACATAAAGGAGATATGTAATCAAATTCAATTCATAAAGATAGCAAGGCTCCAGAGACCTTGGCAAACAATGGAGTAGGAAAAGGCAATAGTAGCTCAGAATGAGTGTCCCCAAATTTGAAAGTGGATAATAAAGGCACTTGGATATTATCAGAATGAAGAGGGAAAGACACAACAGTTCCTTTCACCTGTTTTCTTGATTCTTATGAGGACAGTCTCCATTTTCTAGAAATGACGACCCATGAGAGAATATAAAGAGAATAATCAATTGTCATCATGATGGCAGAATGTTTTTTTTATAATTACTCATTTAGATTAAAAATATTTAATTATTATAAATATTTTCTAAATTTCTAAATTAGTATTAAAATTACTTGAATAAGTATAACAGCAAGTTTACTAAAAGATTTTCCTGTGTTTAAACATGATACGCACATAGAAAAACCTGCAATTCTCAATCGTTAGCATGTTATAAAAAAAATGCTTGTTTAACCCCAGCTCCCTTCTTGCTAATTGCCCACCAAAGTCTAATGGAAGCTCTAGGTAATGTTTCTGAGATTTAGCAGTTAACAGCAGGATTTCCTATAGTCCCAGACTACGAAAAACCCCTCTCCTGAACACCAAAATATCTATTGACAACTTGCCACAAGCCTGAGGGCTAGACCTAATTAGCAAATCTTCAATACCCAAAATAAATGTATTCTATACTAAAATTGGCTTGGAAAGAATGAATTGTTCTAGAACACTCTGTTTCTATTACTAATGAATATCTTGGATTTCATTCCCATCACAGTGTCCTCAGTATTTGGGCTGTGTGGTTGGAGAAGAAAAGCATTCTGTCACAAGAAACTCTAAAACTGATCCCAGATCTTTTCTATATATTTATATAGAATGAGCATATGAGGACTATAATTCGAGGTCTGATTTGTTGCTTTGGGGTATATATGAAAAACATCTAGAAGACCATTACTAGGTTCAAAGCAGGGACACTTGGATTTTCATCCCAGCTCTCCCACTAATGAACTCATTGATTTTAAACAAAGCATTCAGGGAAGGGCAAATGAATGAGGATTCATTAAATACCTACAATATACCACATAATTTTCTAAGCACTTTACAAATGTTTTCTCATTTACCTATATCCCATTAGCTTCACTATGTCAAAGTTTCCTGATCTACCAAATGGGGATAATAATTACCTTATCCTGTGCTGGAGTTTTGTATGGTAAAAAATGTGATTGCAAATGTGAAAGTTAAGTTATTATTATTCTCAAAAGTAACAATGAAAAAAATGATTCCATAGATTTCAAAATGGAACCAGTGCCAAAATCATCAGCTGCAAAACCCAAACATTTGTTAAGTATTTATTTGCACATGGAATTGTGGTTATAGAAAGGCAGTTTGCCATCGCTTGAAGCTAGCAGGTCCTGGATTCAAGTTTCTCCTCTGACACATCTCAGTTGTATAATACAGGGTAAATCATAATGTCCCACTGGTCTAGGCAGCTCGCTGAGATTATAAGATTCATAAAAGGTGCCAATCTTCATCAGTCAAAGGAGTTACCATACTTCTAGATGGGATTTGACTATACCACTGAAATCAGAGTTCTATTGCCCATTTCTGACCATTTCCCTGTGGTGCTTTCATTTCCAGATTATTAGCATAAATTAAGAGAAGCAAGATGTCATATTAGAAAGAGCATGAAATTTATAGTCAGAGAACACAGTTCCAATTCCTGAATTTGAAAAGTGCTACTTGTGTAACCTTAGGTAACTTTCTTCATTTTGATGGGTAACATTTCCATCCTCTATAAAACAGGGAATTGGAGACAGATGATCACTATGTTCCATTGTACTCCTAACTTTTAGAAGAAGCTCATTATTTACATAAACTTCAAGTGAATATTTTGTTTTGGTTCTGGAGGGGGCCTTTAAGATCCTTGCAAAATCATTGGTTCTCCTCTCTCCCCTCCTTCCTCCTATTCATTATTTCTTCCTACCACTAAAAGTCTACACAGGCCTAGAGAATAGAACAACTGTCTTGCTATCTTTTTGTCTTTTTTATTGCCTTCACAACACATTTTTTTCATTGTGGATTGCTGTATGGAGCAAAGATAAATATTCCATTTGCCTGGAAATCTTGCACCAATCAAACCATTTACAGAGTGCTTACATGTGAAGTATTTTTTTCCCTAAAATAAGAAACAGATATCCCATCCTCTTCTGATTCTGCTGCAGCAATACAGTATCCCTAATGAGCTCTACCATAAGCTAGCTCTGTTTTTGTTTTGTTATTCTGTCATAGGTCAATATAAATCACATGTTAAGACAATCCCAATTATTGATAAGATGAGCCAAATGTGGATGAACAAACAGAAAAAAATAGATGTAATCTTTTTTTTTCTTTTTCCCCAAATATATTCATTAAATAATCTACCCTAAATTTTGGTGAACATGTTGGTCAGTAGTCTCATGATATTGACAGACCATATCTATATTTGTCATCTGTGAGGAGAAACATTCAGGGTTATTCAATATTATTATATTAGAGTATGTTATAAGCATTCAAAAAATCTCCTAAGAACCTCAAAGTTCTATGATCTTCTAGTCCCTACCTGTTTACACTTATATATTTGAAACCCCCTCTGAATAACTGAATTATGCTTCATTGCAATTATGCATCTTTGCACACGAACACCCCAAAATTTTTTGTGATAAGTTTAGAGCAAAGATGGCAAAGAAAAACCTGCAAGTTGCCTGAGTTCTCCTCCATTTCCCTCAGAAACAACATTAAATCAAATCTCTAAACAGACGTTGAAGTGACAGAACCTAAAGATACAGTGAAGCAATGTTCAAGCTTAAGATAACTTAGAAGGATTTTAGGAAATGTCTGTCTCATTGGAGTAAAAAGGGAGCACAGCCCAGGGCAGACAGTGTCTTGGTAAGGCAGTGAAGGCTCTTGGCCACAGAACAGATCAGCAATCAAGGTCCTGCAGCACTGGATTAGCAGGCCAGTGGCACAGCAAGCCATCTATGAGACCTCCAGTTCCAGTGCAAAAGGCAAACTGCCAACCTGGGAATCTCCAGCACAAGAGATACAACTAGGGTGGGCCAGAACAGTGCAGTAGGAAAGATCCCAACACCTAAGGCCACTTTCTTGCACTGTGGCAAGAAAGTCAGTGAGCAGGACCCTGGCCTCCAATGCAAGAAGCTTAGGACAGTGTCCCCTGTACCCCAAGAGAAGGGTCAACTTTAAAAGTAAGGAAATATAATTTAGAAATGACAAAAAAGCCAAAAAGAGCCCTGACCATAGAAAGCTTCTACAGCAACAGGGAAGATCAAAACATAAACTTAGAAGAGGACAACAATGTCAAAATGCCTACATGTGAAGCCTCAAAGAGGAATATGAATTGGTCTCCAGCCCAAAAAGCCTTCTTGGAAGAACTCAAAAATGATTTAAAAAATAAAATAAGACAGATAGAAGAAAAATTGGGGAAAGAAAAGAGAATTATGTAAGAGAAAGTAAACAGCTTGGAAAAGGAAGTACAAATATTGACTGAAGAAAACAACTCCGTAAAAAATAGAATTAGTCAGATGGGGAAAACTCCACTGAAGAAAACAGTTCATTAAAAAGTAAAATTGGCCAAATGAAAAAGGAGATACAAAACCTAACTGAGGAAAGTAATTTCTTAAAAATTAGAATTACACATTCACTAACTGTGTGAACCTGGGCAAGTCACTTAACCCTATTGCCTAGCCCCCCCCCAAAAAAAGTTAAAATTATGGAAGTAGAAGTTAATGACTCCATGAGACATCAAGAATAAGTCAAAAAAAATTTTTTTAAATGAAAAGAAAATATATGAAAAAAATCTCACTGGAAAAACAACAGAACTGGAAAATAGCATGAGAAGAGACAACTTAAGTATTATTGGACTATCTGAAAACGATGATTTAAAAAAGTCCCTGGGAAGCATTTTTAGAGAAATTATCAAGGAAAACTGCCCTGAAATCCTAGAACCAAAGGGCAAAATAATCATTAAAAGAATCTACCAATGACCTCCTGAAAGAGATTTTAAAATTAAAATTCCAAGGAATATTGTAGCCAAATTATAGAACTTCTAGGTCAAGGAGAAAATACTGTAAGCAGCCCGAAAGAAACAATGCAAATATCACGGAACCACAGTCAGGATAATACAGGACTTATCAGCTTCTACATCAAAGGATCAGAAGTCTCAGAATGATATTCCAGAATTAGATTACAACCAAGAATCAATTGAGCATAATCTTTCAGAGGCAAAGAAGGACATTCAATGAAACTTTTTCAGACTTTCCTGATGAAAAGACCAGAGCTTTATAGAAAATTCAATCTTCAGATACAAGACTCAAAAAAAGCATAAAAAGGTAAAAGGGAAAGAAAAAAAACTAGTTATTCAATAAATTTAAACTGTTTACATCCCTACATGAGAGGATGATACTTGCAACTCTTTAGAATTTTATCTCTGTTAGGACAGAGTATACATAGAGAAAGGGTGTGGGTATAAGTTAACTTTGATGCAATGGTACAAAAAAATTAAGGGGTGAAAAAAGATTGTACTGGTTGAAGAGAATAGGTAGAGACAGAACAGGGTAAGTAAATTACCTCATATGAAGAAGTGCAAAAGACCTACTAGAGTAAAGGGGAAAAAGGGATTTGGAGAGCATTGTTTGAACATCACTCTCATTGTCTTTGGCTCAAAGAGGGAATAACATACACATTCAGTTGGGTATAGAAATTTATCTTACGCTAAAGGTAAGTAGGATGAGAAAGGAGAAATAAAAGGGAGCGGGGCTCATAGAAGGGAGGGTAGATTGAGGGACATGGTGGTCACAAGCAAAATACTGGTGAGGAGGTAAAGTACAAATGGATAAAATACCAAGGAGGGGAATAAACAGTTATGAATGTGAATGGGGTGAACTTTCCCATAAAATGGAAGCAGACAGCAAACTGGATTAAAAACCATAATCCTACAACATGTTCTTTACAAGAAATGCATTTGAAGCAGAGAGATATACATAAAGTCAAGGTAAAAGCTAGGGAAGAATATATTATGTTTCAACTGAAGTAAAAAAAAAAATAGGGGGAGCAATCCTGACCTCAGACAAAGCAAAATCAAAATTTGATCTAGTTAAAAGAAATAGGGAAACTATATAATGCTAAAAGGTACCATAGACAATGAAGTAATATCATCATAATCAATGTCATGGTATAGCATCCAAATTCTTAGAGGAGAAGTTATGTGAGTTACAAGAAGAAAGAGAAAGCAAAACCATACTAGTGGGGAATCTCTATCTCAGTCTCTCATAACTAGATAAATCTAACCACAAAATTAGTAAGAAATAAGTTAAGGAAGTAAATAGAATTTTAGAAAAGTCAGATATGATAGACCTGTGGAGAAAATTGAATGGGAAAAGAAAGGAATATAACTTTTTTCTCAGCAATACATGGCACCTACACAAAAATTGACCATGTATTAGGGTATAAAAATCTCACAATCAAATGCAGGAAAGCATAAATATTAAATGAATCCTTTTTAGATCATGATGCATTAAATATTATGTGCAATAAAGGACCATGAAAAGAGGGATTAAAATTAATTGGAAACTTAATAATATAATCCTAAAGAATGTGTGGGTCAAGCAACAAATCACAGAAACAATCAATAATTTCATCAAAAAGAATGACAAATAATGAGACAACATATGGGATGTAGCCAAAGTAGTACTTGGGGGAAATTTTCTCTCTCTAAATATTTACATGAATAAAATAGTAAAAAAAAAAAAATCAATGAATTGGGCATGCAAGTAAAAGAAGCTAGAAAAAGAAATAATTATAAATCCCCTATTAAATACCAAATTAGAAATTTAGAAAATCAAAGGAGAGCTTAATAAAATTGAAAGTAAGAAAATTATTGAACTAAAAAATAAAACTAAGAACTGGTTTTATGGAAAAAAATAAACCTTTGGTTAATTTGATTTAAAAAAGAAGGAAGAAAACCAAAATATCAGTATCAAAAATGAAAAGGGTGAATTCATCACCAATGAAAAGGAAATCAAAGCAATAATTAGGAGATATTTTTGCCCAACTATTTGCCAATAAATCTGACAATCTAAGTGAAAAGGATATATATTTTCAAAAACATAAAATAGCTCAGATTAACAGAAGAGGAAATAAAATACTTAACCTCATTTTAGAAAAAGAAATTGAACAATTCATCAATGAAATCCCTAAAAAAAATCTCCAGGGCCAGATGAATTTGCAAGCGAATTCTACCAAACATTCAAAAAACAATTAATTACACACTATACAAACTGTTTGGAAAAACAGGCAAAGAAAGAGTTTTTCCCAATTCCATTTATGACACAAATATGATGCTGATACCTAAACCAGGAAGAGACAAAACAGAAAAGAAAACAATTATAGACCAATTTCCCTAATGATTATTGATGCGAAATTTTAAATAAAAAAATAGCAAAGAGATTACAGCAATTTATCATGAGGATAATATACTATTACCAGATGTGATTATAGCAGGAATGCAGTGCTGGTTCATTATTAGGGAAACTACTAACATAATTGGCCATAACAATAACAAAAGCAACAGAAATTATATGATTATCTCAATAGATGCAGAAAAAAGCTTCGACAAAATACAACATCTAATCCTATTAAAAATACTAGACAACATAGGAATAATAAGAGTTTTCCTTAAAAACGATAAGTTGTATCCGTCTAAAATCATCATCAAGTATTTTATGTAATTGGGATAAGGTAGAAGCTTTCCCAATAAAATCAGGGGTGAAGCAAGGATGCCCATTATCACCAGTATTATTCAATATTGTACTAGAAATGTTAGCTTTAGCAATAAAAGGGAAAAAAAGAAATTGAAGGAATTAGAATGGGCAACAAAGAAATGAAATTATCATTCTTTGTAGATGATATGACAGTATACTGAGACAATCCTGGAGAATCAACTGAAAAACTACTTGAAACAATTAACAACTTTAGCAAAGTTTCAGGATACAAAATATGCCCACATAACTTATCACCATTTCTATATGTTACTAACAAATCCCAGCAGCAAGAGATAGAAAGAGAAATTACAGTTAAAATAACTGAAGACAATATAAAATATTGAAAAATATAAAATATTGCCAATACAAAGCCAGGAATACAACTACAAAACACTTTTTAGACAAATAAGATCAGATACAAATAATAGGAAAATTATTAATTACTCATGTGTAGACTGACTTAATATGATAAAAATGACAATTCTAACTAAATTAATTTACTTATTCCACGCCATACCAAACTATCAAAAATTATTTTAGCCCTAGAAAAATTAATAATGAAATTTATTTGAAAAAAATTTCAAGAATATTAAGGGAATTAATGAAAAGAATGCAAAAGAAGGTGGCCTTGCCATACCAGATCTAAAACTATATTCTAAAGCAGCAATCATCAAAATAATTTGGTACTGGCTAAGAAATAGAGTGGTAGATCAGTGGAATCAGTGATATGAATAAAACACAGCAGTCAATGATAATAGTAATCCACTGTTTGAAAAATATAAAGACTACAGCTTCTGTGACAAGAACTCACTATTTGACAAAAAAATTCCTGGGGAAACTAGAAAACAATATGACAGAAATGAGACCAACATCTCACACCATATACCAAGATAAGGTAAAAATGGATATATGATTTAGACATAAAGGATGATACTAAAAGCAAATTAGGAGAGCAAGGAATAGTATACCTGTCATATCTATGGAGAAGGGAATAATTTATGAACAGACAGGAGAGAGAGCACATTATGAAATGCAAAATTTATATTTTGGTTACAGTAAAAGTTTTTACACAAACAAAACAATAGTAACTAAGATTAGAAGGAAAACAGAAATTTGGGAAACAATTTTTAGAGCCTGTGTTTCTGATAATGGCCTCATTTTTCAAATATATAGAGAACTGAGTCAAATTTATAAGAATATAAGTCATTCCCTAATTGATAAATGGTCAAAGGATGTGAACAGGCAGTTTTCAGAGGAAGAAATTAGAGCTATCTGTAGTGATATGAAAAAATGTTCTAAATCACTATTGATTAGAGAAATGCAGATTAAAACAACTCTGAGATACCACCTCACATCTATCAGATTGGCTAACATAGGAAAACAGGAAAATGATAAATGTTGGAGAAGATATAGGAAAATCGGGACACTTTCACATTGTTGGTGGAGTTGTAAACTGATCCAATGATTCTGGAAAACAATTTGGAATTATGACCAAAGGGCTATAAAACTGCATACCCTTTGATCCAGCAATACCACTACTGGATCTGTATTGCAAAGAAATCATAAAAAAAGGAAAAAGGGGCCCTCATGTACAAAAAATATTTATTGGAGCTCTTTTTGTGGTGGCAAAGAATTAGAAAAGGAAGTGATGTCCATGGGGATTGGTTGAACGTGTTGTGCTAAATGAATATAGTGGAATACTATTATGTTATAAGAAATGATGAGCAGACAGATTTCAGAAATCCCCGGAAAAACTTACACGCACTGTTGCTGAGTGAAGTAAGCAGAACCCAGGATAACATTGTACACAGTAACACCAACACTGTGTGATGATCAACTATGATTGACTTAGCTCTTCTTAGCGATACAATGATCCAAGACAATTTCCAGAGATTCATGATGGAAAATGCTATCCACATGCAGAGAAAGAACTATGGAGTCTGAATGTAGATCAAAACATATTATTTTCACCTTTTTTTAGTTTTTTTCCCTTTTTTTTGATTCTTCTTTCACAATATGACAAATGTGGAAATATATTTAACATGATTGTAAATGTATAACATTTTTTAAAAATCTCTTATTTGTTGCCTATGAATCCCAAATAGTGAATGTTTTTTTTCCTGTCTTTCCTTCCTCCTTATATCCTAGTGATTGATTTCTGGGAGACACTGTAATATGGTACTTAACCCCACTCCACCATAGTCTCCAGATATAACAATGGCAGTACCTAGCTGGTTAGTGACATCAATTGATTCCCCCAACTGGAACTTTATAACTTTCTAATTGAGGGAAAGAATGATGTGAAGAATAAATATGGTCAATACTTGCCATTTCATTAGGGAAAGGGACTCTGAATGTCGGAACCAAATCTTTTCATATTTAGCAGCAAGTCAACTATTACTAATGATCTTAGAATGTAGACTGGGACACAGAAAGGTTAAATAACTTGCCCATGCATTTATTCATATCTAGTGTGTCAGGGGCAGGATTTGAACTCAGTCCTTCCCTTGATGTAAGTTCAACTCTCTTTAAATCTATGTTATTCTGCCTGTATTATCATGTATAAACATGTTATTTTACATATAAATATTTCATTTCTCTTTCTAGAATATGGAAATCATGTCTTATTTATCCATGTGATATAGGGGAAAGATAACTGGTCTTATTCCTCATTTCTTAATGCACAATATTATTCTATTACATTCACATACCACAATGTGGTTTTAGAGGCCCAGGTTCTACTCCTTATTTGTTGTGAAAACTGGGTAAGGAGAAGTTGTTTGACCACTTTGACGCATAATTAATGAAGAGCTGACCTAAAAAACTTGGGTTCAACTACCATCTCTAACACATATTTCCAGTGTGATCTTGGGCAATACACAACCTCTCAGTGCCCAGATAAGTCTATAAGACTATAATTTCAGACCAAGTTCTGATCTGCTTTGGGGGAGGGAGATTACTCACTAGGAATTGCCTGTTCCATTGAAATCACTGGTCCTGTCTTCCCTCAAAAAATAATAGTAACACATACACTACCCACCTCACAGGATTATTCTGAGTAAAGTGTTCTGTAAACTTGAAGATACAATATAAATAAGAAAACTAGATGGGACAGTGAATAAAGCATTGGACTTAGCATTGAGAACAGCAGGGTTTTAATCCTATCTCACTTATTAGCTATGTAACCCTTAGCAAGTCATTTAACTTCTTTTTGACTCACATTTCCCATCTGTAAAAAAAATAAATAAATATTAGTACCCACATCTGAATGTTGTTGTGAGGATAACAATAATAGTTGTAAATAGTTGATAATAGTTTTAAAGCAGTTTGCTAAAGTTAAAGCACTATATTAATATTATTAATAATATTCACATTTATAATTTATTATTCTTTGAATATTGTTGGCATATAAAAAGATGAATGAATATGTGTTTCAACAGTACACTACTTTGAAAAATGTTTTAAAGTTAATTTAGATACTACAAGAGCCTGGTATCACACCTCCCATTTTATGTGTCAATTAAATGACTGGCTGGAAAGAGGGTTATAATAAGTTTGTAGAAGAGATGCAATCCTATCTTACAAATATCTCATTTTAAGCCAATTCCTTTGCCATTGATGCACATGCAATAGATAAATGTTTACTTATATATTCATAATTTTCATAGGGAAATGCACTAACATTGATTTAAATCAGAAGAACCTTAGGCTTAAAAAAATCAGCAACTATCTTTGCCAGGTTTTACTATTCTTAGAAAACTCTGGATTACTTTTTTAAAAACCACACTAAATTGGGGTTTGGCTATTAGATGTAATTCTTCATTTTATATGATGAAACACCTGCTTGAAAAGAAGATGTTTCTGAGGTGATTCCCCACTCCACTAAGGACATAAACAACTGCTTATTAACTTCCTCCTAGTGAAACATGACTTGGAAAAATGTTGTGTCCCATTGATCTAAATCTGTGAGTAAATAGGGACTGTCATATTTGTTACTGGCTATAACCAAGAAATTAATTAAAAGAGAAATTGAAAAAGGCTATTCAGATCCCTAGATAAAATAGAGCCTCAGAGTTGGACAGGACTTCAGAAACCATCCAATACAATTAATAGCAGTACAGAAAACTCTTCTATAATAAACTTGACAAAAATGTCCATCCTATATTGTTTGAAGACTTCCAATGAGAGTAAATCCACTTACTTTTAAGGCAGCAATTTCCTTTTTTGCACAGCTCTTACTAGGAAAGTTTTTTTTTTCAGACATTAAACATCATTTTGCCTTTTTGTAACTTCCATTTATTGTTCATAATTCTGCCCTCCAGGGTCAAGCAGATTCTAATCTGTCCTCCACATGACAGGCATTTATATAAATCTATATGTTTATCTATCTGTATACACACATACATACATATATACATATGTGCATATATATAACTTACATATGTATACACACTTATATAGGCACACAACTTTCTTATATATGACAAGCTATCTTCCACATAACAACGTTTTACATATACATCTATATATGTGTATGTGTGTGTGTGATTGTCATGTGGAAAAAAAACAAATATGTATGTGTAATTTTTTTATATAAATGTTTTTTTTTGTTTTTGCATAAAGGCACACACAAAGATTGCAACTAAACTTTCCATCTTCCTAAAAACACTTAGTAAATACTACACCCATTGCAGGGTACACAGCTAGTCTGTATCTGTGTTAGTACCACACTCTACCTATTAGCCTCCCAAGGTACCAGCTGAGCATCTTGATTTGTTTTTCTGTTTCTCAGTCTATCATTGTACCATTTGACAGTTGATTGTCTCAGTCGCCAAATTCTATGACAGCTTTCAAGTCCCTTCAGCTGTATTCCGGTTTTCTTGGATTGGTACCTGAACTCAATATACTGCATTATTTCAGATCCATCTTTCTCTGCTGACCCCTCAAAGTAATCCAGTTATCTTGTTCATGACTTCAGGTGTGGGTACTTAAAGTACAATCATTGCTATGCAACAACCTCAATGCAACTCAGGTTGCATTTCTATGACAGAGATGATGGAGAGCTAGATCTTATGGATAGAAATTTCTGTCATGAAACAGAAATAAGACCATAATAAAAACTAATTGTGCAGTATTACTAAACCCACATCACCAAGAATTTCTGTAATATTAAAGAATGGTCTAGTTTGAAGGATTCAGGGATAGAATAAAAAAAGGTCTTCTAATTTACAAAAATCTGGCTGTCTTCCAGTGATTCACAAAAGTGAAGCCAAAGGCTTGTCCTGATTAATTGTCAGAGATACTGTACTGAGTGAAAAAAGCAAGCTTTTGTTGTTGTTGTTTTTTGTATGTTTTGGAAATTTTTTTCCTGGTAGAAATCAACCTCATAGGCAACGACAAAAGTTTTGTGGGAGACAAGTCAAAGTGTAAACTCAACTATACTTCAGCATTCCCATTCTGAATTATTTCATAGCTGCAGCTACAGAAACTGTCAGAGGGAATGAGATGGAAACAAGGAGGGAATGTATTGCTCTCTCTGAATCAATGGAAATAGAGAGGGATAATACACAAATTGAGGACAAAATGACTTCATTCATTTCTACTTCTGCTGGAATAAAAAAAATAAAGTAACACAGTTTTTTACATTAAAATATTCAGCTTGGAACACTAATGCATTGTTGGTGGAGTTGTGAAATGATCCAACCATTTTGGAGAACAATTTGGAACTATTCCCAAAGGGCTATAAAAATGTGCATACCCTTTGACCCAGCAATAGCACTTCTAGGACTATATCCCAAAGAGATCATAAAAATGGGAAAAGGATCCACATGTACAAATACATTTATAGCGGCTCTTTTTGTGGTAGCAAAGAATTGGAAATTGAGAGGATGCCCATCGATTGGGGAATGGCTGAAAAAGCTGTGGTATATGAATGTAATGGAATACTATTGTGCTATAAGAAATGATGAACAGGCAGACTTCAGAAAAACCTGGAAAGACTTGTATGGTCTGATGCTGAATGAAATGAGCAGAACCAAGAGAACGTTGTACACAATAACAGCCACATTGTGCGATGACTAATATTGATGAACTTAACCGTTCCCAGAAATACAGGGATCTCCATACATCTCCAAAGGCCTTGTGATGGAAAATGCTATCCATATCCAAAGAAAGAACTATAGAGTTTGAATGCAGATCGAAGCATACTATCTGATATTTCTTCTGTTGAGTTTTGTTTCCTCTTTCTGGTGGTTCCTCCTCTTAGTTCTAATTCTTACAACATCACTAATGTGAAAATATGTTTAATAGCAAAGTATATGTATAGTCTATATCAGATTATGCACCTTCTTGGAGAGGGTGATGGGGAGGAAGGGGGAGAAAAATTTTAAACTAAAAAGCTTATGGAAGTGATTGTTAATAAACCAAAATAAATTAATAAAAAAAGAAAAATATAAAAATATTCAGGGCATTATGAAAGAGTTAGACAATATAAGATTGCTTTAGTGGATAGTTTTGTTCAATAACTATGTACTTAAGCAATTGTGTACAAGTTTTTATTCTGTTCATAATTTTACTGGGGACCTTTTTATGAAGAACCTCAACAGATAATGACTCTAGAGATGAAAGGGATATCAGATGACAGCTAGTCTAATCAATTCATTTTACAGATGAGAAAACTTGGGCCCTGGGACATTAAATGATTTTGCCAAGCTCTCTATCATATTTAAGCATAAGTATAAGTGGTCTGTCTAATGTACAACCTCCTTTGACACTTCATTTTACCCTAAAGGAAGAAAGGAAGGAAGGAAGGAAGAAAGTAGGTAAGAAAGCAAAGAGAGAGAGAGAGAGAGAGAGAGAGAGAGAGAGAGAGAGAGAGAGAGAGAGAGAGAGAGAGAGAGAGAGAGAAGAAACAAAGAAGCCATTTTATAATGGAATTCTTGCCCAAGTTGTGTTTCATCAGTGGAGATGTTTGTGTGCTGTCATTTTTTTTTAAAATAGGCTCCATCTATCTAAAGAATACAAGATTAACCTAAAGTGAAATCTCCAAGTTTGCCTCAGAACCTAATGGTGAGAGAATGACAGAATATTCTCAATTTTTTTAGTAACAGTGATAGGGAATTGGCCTGGGACTCCTATAGGAATGTGTCTATGGCATAAGGTGTGTTGATTTCAATTTGGGTTACCATTTTAAAAGGTTGGAATTGTTTAGGGGACAACCAATTACAGCACTCATTTTCTCATGCTCTTGGTAAGGAAGACAGAGTCAGAGGGAGAGATAGGTCTCTCTAAGAGAATACAAGCTCCTTCAGCACATAGTATATTTGTTTTTGTTTTTGTATCTCCAGTCTCTAACACGGTGGTTGCAAATTGATTTAAATTGAATTATGATGGAGAAGAACATTTCAGGATATGTAACATGTAGCATAAAAAGACCAGGCTAAGCCCATTTCCCTTGCCATTTGTCTCATGAGTGAGAATGACGATTAACTAGAAGAAAAGCCTAACATCTCTGGACCAGCCCATTCAACTGACAATAAAAGAGGAATGTCATGCCCTTCCTGATGTGATGATAATGTTTTCTCTTACAGTAGGTCATATAGTAGCATATTATTTCATGCAGAGGATTCATGTTACTACAGTGTTGATAATACTGCCATGGAATATCACCACTAATGCCATTAAAAAAAAAAAACTCCTTTTGAGGTAACATTGGATAAGTCTTTTCTCTGATGAGATGAAGAATAAATTGGGAAAATGATATACTAGATATACTAGGTTACTAGAGGTTAATTGAACATATTTAAATGACCTACCCCATACTTCTTCCCTAGAATATGATCAGAGTACATATATTTACTGCTATAATAATTCCTGGCTAATATAATTATATACATTACTAATTTTTGCTTTGCATTGAGGAAAGTGTCTTTGATGAATGGCCAGTGGAATTGTGCTGTGTTATAAATCGGGAAAGGGATGTACAAAAGTGAAGGCATGGGACACTAAAGGGAACACTGTCATTAGTACATGACACATGGGGAAAGAAATCTTTATGGATATGTATATTGTGAATTATCAAATGAAAGGTCACTAATTGCTCCTAAGAGTATAGGGAGATAAATCTGTAAAGGGAATATATTCAGTGCTATTAAAGGTAAATTTTGCTATAGGACTCGTTTTTCACCTTATGGTTGGATGATTTCCAAATCCTGTGGTATTTTCTCTGTCATTTCACCAAATAGACAGTTCAAACTCCCTCAGGATAATGAGGTATCTAAAGATTTTTACACCATAGCCAACTGAGAATTGTCTATTAACATGAGTCATGTCAAAATTCCCAACTGAGTATATTACTACTATGCTGGTACATGTTAACTTAAAAAAAAAATAACAAAAAACAAAAAACTCCTGAAAGGTGTGACAAAAACAAAATAGAGAACAAAATAAAATTATTTATGCATTCTAGTAAACCATTTCTTGTGATTGAAGTCCATGGAAGCTTAGGAATTCTCAGTGGGGAAAATACTATATACGATTTAGTATAGTGTTTCACGTTGGATTCAGGAAACCCGGTTGAGATGCATGCCTGTGAGCAAGTCAGAAACTCTTTTGACTTCAACTTTACCTTCTCTATTATTTTATGTTTTCTTTCTATAATAAAATATTTTACATTGAAGCAGTCAGCATGTAAAACCAAAATGTTCCTCTCTAATCCAGGAGGGTTCTTGCATTGGCCAACAAAAGTTGTTTGTTTGTTTTTTTTCCCCGTATTTATTACTTGGTTTAAGTGTATCTTTCTTCCATTGGGCAATAATATGCAGAATCCAAAACCATCCTTAAGAAAGATAATAGAAACAACCATGTCCAATTAAATCTACCTTTACCAAAAAGAGGAAAAAAACTATGAAAAGATATTTCTATATATTTTCCCATAGCAAATGGGGGTTAAATATAAGAAAATGTATCTTCATGACTGAATCCCTAAACTTATATCATTTTCTCTTTAATCTGCTTGCCTAATATATACATCTCCATGTGTGTGTATTCTGCCTTTGCCAATTTTTTTTTTATCTTTTATCATTTATTTATCCTCTATCTATATGTGTTATATGTACATATATGCATATGTATGTATGCATGTTTTATAAGCCTTTCTGAGATAAAGAAATGAAGTGCAATAGTACAAGTGAATGGCAACCACCATCAGTTATTAGATCAAATGCAGTTTCAGTAAAAGCTAATGACATCTTAACTATGGAGATCAATTTCTTTCTAAATTATTATTCTACAGTCTCATAGTTTGTTAGGATATATTTGAGAAAACCATTATACAAAAGGACTTTTAGGTGATAAATAGCTAGGTGATAAAAATCACTCTGATATAATCTGAGAAGCCTGCTTCTCATTCAGTATTGAATTACTACTGATTATTATCAATTATTAAAGAAGTCAATAACAAGATGCTGTCTAAATGACTTGTATTTCTCTTATCATTCTTCAAAGAAAGGCCATAGATTTATGCAACAAAAATTAAGAGGAAAGGAAAAAAACTGTCAAACAATCTTGTAATATGAGTATGGATCATGGAGATTCTTCTTTCCTTAGTGCTACATATGGGTTGCCATTAGTAATCTCCTATATCCTTAAGAAGGAGAAAAAAACATCCTTATTTACTAAAGAACATGCTGTCATGATGATTGATTCAATATAAGGAGATTGAAGAATTATAAAATAGTAGATAGATTCAGGGTTGTAAGGGACCTAGAGTTCCTTTAATCTAGCACTATCATTTTAAATATCAGAAAATTGAGTCATTTTAGTCCATTTCATTTTTTAAATATAATTCTTCAAATAGAGATCTATAGCAAAAAATCTGCAACTTCTTCCCTACCCCTCCACCCCAGCCTAAATCCCAGATCTCTTCCTCCAGTTCTTCCCCATTACATTTTGTCTTCTTCGAGTGCCACCCTGAAAGCTATAAGCACTGAATGGCAACCACATGAGTTTTATTCATTTGGATTGTTATTTAGGAATTGTCATATGAAGGGGAAAGGAAAAATAAAAGTAAGATGCTAGATAATGGAAAGTTGGGGCCACTCCAGACTCAATATATATTAGGTGTAGGTTAGACATACGAGTCCAGAACATCCCAACTAGTTATAATTAATGCTGGGAGTAAATTTTACATGGCTCTTTTTTCATCCCATTTAAGTAAGTAAAATGTTCTTTAAAGAGGAGAATTGAAATAAATGTCCAATTTAGCTTACTTGGTACCCTGAAGAACATATCTAAAAGTCATTTTGGAGTCTCTTTACATACTTTTTATCTCCTTTACTTTCTATTATTACTTAAGCACAAAAAATTATGGGCTTTTTGCATTTTCATCACACTCCAACAACCATCTGCTACCAAGATATGAAAATCAAAATTCTTTACTTTTAGTTTTTTGTAATTCATTTGCTTTTTCAGTTTTATATCACAGAGGATCAACATTAATTGTACAGTTAGCTGCCAAATACTTGCAATTCCCCTGAAATTGGGTGACATTTGGCAGTGATAGTTATATATTTGAAGGTATAATTCTGAGAGAAGTTTTACAATATAGTGATAGAGAGTACTATATTTGTAATCAGAGAAAATAGTATCTAATTCTACCTCTTTGACTTACTATATGTATGTCCCTGGGCAAGTCATAAAACTTAGCTGGGTCTCACTTTTTTCATCTTTAAAAGAAGAAGTTTGGAGTAGATGATCTCAAGGGTACCTCAAACTCAAAAGTAATGATCCTATGTTCTTATTATAAAACTAGTAGCAAGTTAAATAAGGTAAATTTTCCAAACTTTCTTGAGGATATTAAATTTATAAAAACAACCAAAAAAGCAGAAAAAAACCTTATACCTCTTGATAAATTCTGTTGTGAAGAGGAGAGTAAAGAAAAGAGTCTCAGAGCTTAATGGCTTGACTGAGTTTTAAACAACTGAGTCCATATATTACAAATTGAAAGGACATTGATGAAATGACTGCTAATTACATTTCATGAACCCAGATCCCAACATATTATGAAAAGTATATTATTTATTTGTTATAATAGCAGTTACTGGAAGCACTTAGTGGATGGAGAGTAATTAATAATTGAAAGTAAATCTAAGTATAAAAGAAAATATTTTACAAAAGAAGCACAAGCATTATTGCCTGACCTCAAAATGCTTATATTTTTATCATAATAATCAATTTTATCCTATAGAAATGTGTTTTCTGACATCACAAATGAGTGAGAATGGATAAATCAGTCCTTTACATACAATGGTTCTAATATGATCAGTATTACTTTCTCTGAATTTTATCCAATATAATAAAATAAACATCTTACCCAATATCTTATAGGATGAAAACTTTTTGAACAGGAACAGTTTCCTCCTTTGTCTTTGAAAAGTCAACATAAAGTTTAAGTGCATAATAAATGAATGCTTAATGAATATAAAAATGAATTAATAAAGTTTGCAAGGAGGAAATTCCCCTAGTCACTTACACCCTTTCCCTCATTGAACTAAACCCTTTCAAATCTTGTTTCATCTCTGAAACAGTGAACATGCTCCTACTGAACAGAAAGAATTAGAATCCCTAGAGTGGTTCATCTGCTTGATCAAGTTGCTCTGACTGCTTTCAGAGTACAATTTGCAGTTATACAATTCCTGTTTTTCACCTGCTTACCCCATCAATTGATAAACTAATTTCCAACCTAATGGAAAGATCTGTGTTGCACAAGGCTAATGAATTGGACCAGACTAGTTTCAAAACTCATTCTAAAAATAGGGATGATTATGACCTAAGAATTGTTTTCATGACCACAAAAATTCTCCAAAAGAGCATTTAGCAGAGCTCAAAAACAAAACCCTTTTTTTTGCACTAATTTGTCAGTGCTTGGAGAAACAATAATTTTGATATTTAGATTGCTGCATTCTCCTCTTTTGTACTCAGGGAAATTTTGCTTGCTGAAGCTTTTTACTGAGAATTCAAAAACTCACCATCTTCATATACATATTCTATACTCTCAGGCTTTAGCTTAAGTGTATACAAAATGATTATGTCATTGATGAGACAAGTCTTACTGTGTGATTCTGAAAAAGCATACAAGCATTGGACGTGGATTTGGGTTCAAATCCAATCTCAGATAATTAATAGGTTTGTACCTCTGAGTTAATCATTTAATTATCTTGAGTCTTAATGAATCTTTGGTACAATTCCAGTAGAAGAGAAGACAACAGAGATGATATGTACCTCCTTAAGTTTCTATGTGATTTTGGCCTTCTAGATGAGGTGAGTTTCATTTAACTTGAAGATTATGATTATTTGGAATGGTTACATCATTTAAATACATTGTATACTTTAAGCAATCAATGTCTTGTCTGTGCTATTATACATAATAATTTGGTATTTTATCATTGTTAATTCAAGTACAGTTTAGTATCTGAGCTCTCCAGGATATTTTGAGTTCTATATTTATAATATGAAGACTTGTCATTAGTACTCGAAAGTGAGTTTATTTAATGAATGTTCAATGTTATTTAGGGGATTTTGATTATAGTAAAATAATTTGTTATTTCATAGTTTTAGAAGATAAACATGTTTTGGATATATAACTTTTGACCCTTAATATCTTTCTCTGTATTTAATTTTTTACAATGTACAGTGATACTGCACAGTTTCTACCAATAAATTACAAAGTCTGAGTTAATCAAAATATTTAGGCTCCTTAAAAATGACGTTCATACAACTTATTTTAATAAGTTGGCCTCATGCTACTATTATATAGCTATTGTATATTATATTATATACATTTAAAATATTATATATCAGTTTCTGTTATTATTAATCTTCATCTTATTCTGATATTTTTGCGGAATTCAGATAGAAATGATTCTAGAACAAATCTCTGCCCTAGTATTATTCATTGATATTTAATGTTATGCAGGCTATTGGATGATCAGATAAAATAATTCCTTCTAAAATTTAAGTATTGAGACATAAGCTTATGGTTTGTACTATTACTGGAAATATCTTCTGGACAATTTTAGTGGCACACAGATTGGTTAGGATAATCTTTGAATTCTTTCTGGGTCAGTGACTATCTGACATTACTCTTTGGGGTAGGAGAGGCTATTTTTGACTTACTATAGTTGGATTTTTTTTTCTGTCATCACTGTTTCGGTGGCATATTTTAAACAAACCTTTATTTAGTTATCAAATTCTCTCTCTTTTTTTATTCTAAATGTCTTTCATATTTTTGAAGCATAGGAATAAGACATGAGTATGGAGCTGAGTCAAAGGCTCAAAACAGTGAAAAAGAAAGTACTATAACAAATGTATTAGAAGTTTCAGGTAGTAAATTCAATAGGTACCAAATCAATATGAGCTGCCATTCATGTGCTCATGACTTTAAGCCATACTCTTATTGCTCTTCAGGCAACATATTAATTTCTTATAAATAATGGAGTTTTCTTTAAGTGATATAAACTCTAAAGACTTTGTACAAAGTATAGATGGATATAATTCCTCTGGATTTGATAAGGTCACTGAAGTCCTCACCTTGTGTAGATATTTTTTATCCTGTCTTAAGAAAATACATATCAGGTTTATATCTGAGATTACCCTCAATGTCATTGCATTTTTTTAAAGAATTAGTGATGGTAGTAGACAGAAAACAGTTTTCACTTTTCAGATATACACCATTAAATAATATGCAAATGGAAAAATAATTATGAACAGGAACATTTTTTTAATGTAGGATGCCCCAAAGTATTAGTGCCCCTTTAAGCTATTAAATCATAGACTATTGGGAGACTCTGTACTTATACTTATGTAGGTGTCTTAGAAAATGTCTTTAGTCATACACATAATTAGTCTAAGCAGAAAAAAAGTGTTAAAATATTGTTTTATCCTATAAATAGACAGCCAGTAGGGCTTTTAAAGAGCCTAAATTCTTTTCAAAGACCTTTGACTGACTTAGGATTTTTAAAAGTACCAATTGCATGCATAATTGAAAATAGTTCAAGAAATTCATGGTACATAAAAGAGGATGGATTTTCAAGCTATCCTGGGGCTTTTGTGTGATGAATATTCTCACATCATATTTCCAAAAAGCCAATGACCTTCTTTAAAAACAAACATTGGTATAAAACCTTTAAAAAAAGAAAACAAACCCACAATTGCCACCAAAATGATAGCCCAAAACCTCTAATAAATAGGTCCATTCCAATTTATAAAGTCTATCACATACTACTGCTTTAAGGCATGTCCATAAAAACATAATTTATGTACATATATACAAAACTCACCTTTGGAAACTTAGGTCAAACTAAGCAACAGTGTGGTCAGAAAGTATTCATCCAGTGATGTGTATGACGCCTATTGATTATAGACCAATATCTTTCTAATATTTATTTTAATCTGATTCACCAAATATTAAATACATGAAGTCCCAGAACGTTTTGGAGCCTCCTAAATTACATCCATAATTATTCAAAACAGTTTGGCTATTTTTCACATAAGAAAAACTAGATAAATGAATAATGTTTATTGTTTAGTCCATCATAATGCAATTAGATGAACAACTTGGAGAGCTTATATAGCAAACCTTTAGTGCTACCTCAGGAATTAAGTAGGTGGGGCAGTGGATAGATAATTGGTCCTAGAGTGAGGATGAACAGTTTGAATATGGCCTCCCCACACTTATTGGCAGTTTGATCCTGATGAGATTCTTAATTTGCAAAATGGGGATAATAATAGCACCTACACTCGGGGTTGTTGTAAAGATAAAATGACATATTTGTAAAGAAAGCACTACAAAAGAAGATGCAACATAAATTCATCATCATCATCATCACTTAGTAAGGATAATGTCTTGAACAGATACTGTGAATTAACAATGAGCTTGGCACAACACTGGAAGAGAAGGAAAGCATATTATATTTTTGAAAATTTATGAAATGAAAAATGAAAATTTAATAGCTTAAAACTGAACTAAGGCTTTTGGAACAAATTGCATCACATTTGAGAAATTGCAATTCATGTAATGAGCCCTGTTTCTATGTAAAAACAGGAACCATCATTTTAAAAATAAAATTGTATTTAAGTGTTTTCATTTTTTATAGATCTTCATTTACCTACATTTTCCCAACCCACTCCACAAGAGCCATCTTATATTAAGAAAAAAAAAGAATTTAACGGGGGGCCGTTGGAGAGTAAAAGTAACCAATATATTTTGAAGACAATTATTTCCCTAAAAGTGCATAGAGGGGCTGAGCCAAAATGGCTGAGTAAAAGAAATGACTTGCTTGAGTTCTCCCCCAAACCCCTCCAAATACCTGTAAAAATGGCTCTAAACAAATTCTAGAGCAGCAGAACCCACAAAAATGCAGAGTAAAACAAATTTCCATCCCAGGACAAAGTGGATAATTGATGAGAAAAGTCTATTGTGCCAAACTGGCAGAAAAACCCAGTTCAGTATGAGAAGCTCAAGTAAAGACTGAGAAAACTGGGAGCAGGCCTCAGGAGACTAAATCACATAAAGCTGTAGTGATTTCTAGATGTCTCATCTCCAAAACGCTAAAAAAAAACTTAAAAGGTCAGTAAGAAAGGTCTGTTAAACCTGGGTGAGAAGGGAGCCTTGTCTAGTCATGGCCCTAGTGAAGCCCCAGGGTGTTTTGTTTATGCTTGCATCTGGGTCACAATTCTGGGTGGCAAGGAGGAGGACTGGCATAGTGGAGCTTGTATTGGCAGTGGAGAGGGAATCCTCCTCACAGTTCCAAGGAAAAAAAGAGTGTTTGTGGTCACTCATAGACCAAAGTACAGGCCAGAAAGGAGTAAACACCTCTCCCTTGATCATAGCACCTTGGAAGTACTGAAAATTTACAGGTCTCTAGAAGTATCTCTGAAAACAGCTGCACAAAACCCCCGAAGTTTGGGACAGTACATTCCCCACATTGGAAGCAGACTCTTACCTTAACAAAGAGTTTAAAACTCAAGTAATTGGCCAGAATCATGAGTAAGCAGTGCAAAAAGAGTCAGACTATATTATCTTACTTTGGTGACAAAGAAGATCAAAACACACAACCAGAAGAAGACAACAAAGTCAAAGCTCCTACATCCAAAGCCTCCAAGAAAAATATGAATTAATCCCAGGCCTTGGAACATCTCAAAAGGGATTTTGAGAAGCAAGTAAGAGAAGTAGAGGAAAAACTGGGGAGAGAAATGAGAGTGATGCAAGAAAATCATGAAAAACAAATCAACAGTTGCTAAAGGAGACCCCCCAAAATACTGAAGAAAATAACACCTTAAAAAATTTGCCTAACCCAAATGGCAAAAGAGGTCCAAAAAGCCAATGAGGGGAAGAATGCCCTAAAAAGCAAAATTGACCAAATAGAAAAAGAAGTCTAAAAGATTACTGAAGAAAATACTTCCTTAAAAATTAGAATAGAGAAATTGGAAGCTAATGACTTTATGAGAAATCAAGACACTGTAAAACAAATCCAAAAGTATGAAAAGTTAGAAAACAAATAGAAATATGTCATTGGAAAAACAACTGACCTGGAAAATAGATCTAGGTGAGATAATTTAAAAATTATTACACTATCTAAAAGTCATGATCAAAAAAAGAGCTTAGACATCATCTTTCAAGAAATTATCAAGGAAAATGGCCCTGATATTTTAGAACCAGAGGGGATTATAGAAATGGAAAGAATCCACTGATTTCCTCCTGAAACAGATCCCCAAAGGAAAACTCCTAGGATTATTGTAACCAAATTCCAGAGTTCCCAGGTCAAGGAGAAAATATTACAAGGAGCCAGAAAGAAATAATTCAAGTATTGTGGAAACACAATCAAGATAACACAAGATTTAGCAGCTTCTACATTAAGGGACCACAGGGCAAGGAATATAATATTCTGGAGGGCAAAGGAGATAGGATTACAACCAAGAATCACCTACCCAGAAAAACTGAGTATAATCCTGCAGGGGAAAAATGGTCATTCAATGACATAGAGGATTTTCAAGCATTGTTGATGAAAAGACCAGAGCTGAAAAGAAAATTTGACTTTCAAATACAAGACTCAAGAGAAAAATGAAGAGGTAAACAGGAAAGAGAAATCATAAAGTACTTTTTAAGGTTGAACTATTTATATTCCTGCATGGAAAGATGATATTTATAACTCATGAGACCTTTGTCAGTATTAGGGTAGTTGGAGGAAAAAATTAAATGTGTGTGTATGTGTGTGTGTGTGTATAAGATATATAGATATATATATAGATAGATAGATAGATAGACAGACAGACAGATAGATAGATAGATAGAGGGCACAGAGTGATTTGAAGATGAAGGGGTGATATCTGGAGAATAAAATTAAGGGGTGAGACAGGATTATACTAGGAGAAGGAGAAAGCAAGAGGTAGAAAAGGGTAAACCATCTCACAAAAAAAGACAGATAAGAAAAGGCTCTTACAGTGGAGGGTAAATGGGGGAAGGTGAGAGGGAATGAGTGAATCTTATTGTCATAGCATTTGACTTCAGTAGGGAATAACATACACACTCAATTGGGTATGGAAATCTGTCTTACCCTACAGGAAAATAGGGGGGAAGGGGACAAGAGAGTAGGGGTATGATAGAGAGGAGGGCAGATTGGGAAAGGGGGTAATCAG
>NW_020947264.1:116268-197769 GCF_900497805.2 Vombatus ursinus
GGCAGGGAAGAAGGGAGAAAATTTGGAACCCAAGTTTTAAAAACACATGTTTAAAAAAATGTTTTCACATGCAACTGGGAAATAAGAAATACAGGAAATGGGATACAAAAATCTATCCTGCCCTATAAGAAAATAGAAGGGGAAGGGGTTAAGAGAAGGGGGGAGAGATAGAAGGGAAGGCAGACTTGGGGAAGGGGTATTCAGAATCCACACCATCTTGGGGTGGGGAGAGGGGAGAGATGGAGTGAAAATTTGGTGCTCAAAATCTTGTGGAAGTAAATGTTGAAAACTAAAAATAAACAAATTTATTAATAAAAAAAGAAATTTTCAAGGAAAATTGCTCTGATACTTTAGAAACAGAGAGCAAAATAGAAATTGAAAGAATACATCATTCACCCCAAAGGAAAACTCCTAGGAATATTGTAGCCAAATTCCAGAGTTCACAGGTCAAGGAGAAAATAATGCAAGCATCCAGAAAGAAACAATTCAAGTACTATGGAAACACAATCAGGGTAACACAGGGTTTAGCAGCTTCTACATTAAGGGATGGGATGGGCTTGGAATGTGATATTCTTGAGGGCAAAGGAGATAGAATTACAGCCCAGAATCACCTACCCAGCAAAACTGAGTATAATCCCTCAGGGGGAAAAATAGACATTCAGTGAAATAGAGGACTTTCAAGTATTCTTGATGAAAATATCAGAGCTGAATAGAAAATTTGACTTTCAAATATAAGACTCAAGAGAAACATGAAGAGGTAAACAGGAAAGAGAAATCATAAGAGACTTATTAAGGTTGAACTGTTTACATTTGTGCCTGGAAAGATCATACTTGTAACTCATGAGACCTTTGTCAGTATTAGGGCAGTTGGAGGGAAAAAATATATGTAGACAGATAGATAGATAGATAGATAGATAGATAGATAGATAGATAGAAGGCACAGGGTGTGTTGATGATAAAGGGGTTACTCTGCACAGACACTATATATAGGAATCAGCCCATTCTGTTTAGAAATATATTTCTAAAGTTTAAAATTAAAGACTGATAGAGGATTATGCTGGGAGAAGGAGCAAGGGAGAGATAGAATGGGAAAAATTATTTCACATAAAACAGACAAGAAAAGGCTTTTGTGGTGGAGGAGAAGTGGGGGAAGGTGAGAGGGAGTGAGTTAATCTTATTCTCATCATATTTGACTTAAGAAGAGAATAGCATACACACTCAATTGGGTACGGAAATCTGTTTTACTCTACAGGAAAATAGAAGGGGAAGGAGATAAGAAAGCAGGGGAATGATAGAGGGGAAGACAGATTGGGGAAGAGGGTAATCAGAAGCAAACACTTCTAAGGAGGGATAGTGTCAAAAGAGAGAATAGAATAAATGGGGGTTGGGATAGAATTAAGGGGAAAATACTTAGTTTTTCACAACATGACTACTATGGAAGTGTTTTGCATGACTACACATTTATAACCTGCATCGAGTTGCTTGCCTTCTCAATGACGGTGGGTGTGGAGGGAGGAAGGGAGAAAATTTGGAACCCAAAGTTTTAAAAACAAATGTTAAAAAAATTGTTTTCACATGCAACTGGGAAATAAGATATACAGGAAATGAGGTATAGAAATCTATCCTGCCCTACAGGAAAATTGAAGGGGAAGGGGAAAAATTAAGGGGGTGGAGACAGAAGAGAGGGCAGATTAGGGGAAGGGGTATTCAGAATGCATGCCACCTTGGGGTAGGAGAGGGATGAGATGGGGAGAAAATTTGGAACTCAAAATCTTGTGGAAGTGAATATTGAAAAGTAAAAATAAATAAATTAATACAAATTTTATACCCAAAAAAGGGAAAAAAAAACAAAATAATGATGTGTCAGATTAATTTTTCCATTTACTTTACTTAGTGCTCAAAGAAAGCATGGATTGGAGAAAAGAATAAAAACTTTAATTATGAAAAAAGAGAAAAAAAAACAAAATAATCTTTTGCCTCAAGAGTTCTCTAACCTTGTGCTTCTTTACTATTGTATTCTAACGCTAAGCCCATTCCTCCTGTGGAGACTATGTTATTTGGAAGAGTTTGCCCCAAGTTTGGGAGGAAATGTTTTAGGCCATCTCTTCTTGCTATCCATGCCTTCTCATTTAATATTTTTTCTAAAAGCTACATAAAATACAAATGGGTACACCTACATATATATCAAGGAATAAAAAAAAATGTGTTGAGTGTGATCTAGGCACTCTGCTCAGTGTTGAGCATACAAAATACAAAAATCACAATTTCTGCCCTGAAGCAGTTCACATTATGTTGTGGGAAATAGCAATGAAGATCATGTATACATCTGTGTATAATATCTATTCACCCATCTATTTATCATCTTCCTATAACATTTACAAAGTATATACAATTACACATATCACTTAACACATGAGAGAACCAAATACACATCACAAAATTTTTTCAAAATCCTTTGTAGATGAAGAAATCCCAAGTACTTCAATGTAACCAGTAATATGAACTTATTACTCAACAGAGCACACTGGCAGTTAGCAATGGGCTAGATCAGTCTCTTGGGAAGCACTGAATAGCAAACCTTGACATAGTACATACTTTGTAGCTACATTCTCGATTTAGGGAACAGACTGTTCATGAACTCCATCTAAAAAGAAAGAGGCTCTCAAATGTTCATTTTTTTATTGCTTTGTGTTTTCTTTGTTTGTTTTGGTTACTCCTAAACATGCCATTGCCTTCAAGATTATAGGATGTCAGTATTTATTCAGAGAAGACTATTTGGATATAGGCAGGAATAAGTAAAATATGAATGTCAAACTCAGTGAATAACTGTCACTTTGATATGCTTGCATTAATCCACAGTTGTGATTTAGGTCCTGGTCTATTTACTTGCCCATGTGGAGAATTAAAAGGGTTAATGTGTGTCATTCTCATTCTTAGACAGAAAGAAACCCATATAGAGCACATGAGAAATGACTGTCATTATTTAAATAATTGAGCTTTAAGACATCTGGTAAGATTCCAGAATGGTCCCTCGTTTACTGTATGTGAATAAATGATCTGTGAATTTAACAAGTTTGTGCCAATATAGACACTGAATGGTGTTCTATTTTAACGGTCAGATTCTGATTAGGGGGAACTTAAGGATTTTTATTGGTGATAATAGGTTTTGCAATTAGAATCCAAAGAAAAAACTGAAAAAAAAAATAGAAGATTAAATAAAACATTGTTGGAATCCCAATCCTCCTGCCCAAAGCAAAAGCCAAAATATTTCTCTACAAAGCTGTTCCCCTCAATTTTCTCACATGCTATTTCCCTCTTCCTTCTAGTGTCTTAGAATTAGCTTGGTTTCTTGAATATTATGCCAGTGCAATATAGGTTATGGCAGTTTCTTTCACCATAAGAAGATTTCACATATAAGCCTAGCAACAGGCCAAATTCTCATAATTATTTTATCTTCTCATCTTGGAGTTTGCTAGTATTTTTTCATCCTGGCAATTCTCCAACATTGACTGTTGAGTGTCATAGGAATGCTGATCTATATCTGCATCAGTATGGAAAGTGACCACTATGATAATTCACGGGGCTTAGAAGTACTGAAATATATTGTTATGCTGGCCTTTATCAACAAATGGCATACAGCTAAAGACAATGAAACTGATAGTGGAGGGTGGCAGGAGAATATATGGAATCCATATATTAATGAGGGTAGTTGTTGAAAAATTTTCCTTGAAATATGTAAAAGCAAGATCAATGAAAAAGCACGAAGGATATGTCTATTGTATGACACCTGAAGTACTCAATTTCAATTTGATGTTGGGATGAAATGAGATACTTGCAAGGCATTGAACATTTAATAAAGTAGGAGGTTTGTTTTGTCTTAACATAGCAAGGAAATGCAATAAGGATACAGTAACAATTAAAGCTTCTCTGGAATCAGTCCACCTTGTCTCTGTCTAGAAATGCTTCTAAGGTTACCAGGGTGAGCTACTTGCTTGGCCTTTAGCACATATCGAGTCCAAAGTACACAGATTTCTTGGACCTAGGTCAAGAAACTGCATGAGTGAATCTTGGGAAAATAAGACTTCTTGGGGTGGAAGAAGCTTCATTAAGGAAGCAGCTACGAAGCTGTGGCTGAAGGAAGTTTTAAAGGGGGAGAAAGCGGTTGTGGATGTAAGGGGAGCTACATCAAGAAATACCTTGTCTCACCACAGCTGGGTGCTGGGGACAGATGTTGGTTCTCCAGAATGGTTCATGTGGAAGTTTGCCTTAAGACAAATTCATGGATCTGAAAATATTCTGAGGTTCATTAGAGCCAAAGAAATTGACCATCAATAATAATAGTAATAAATAATTTTTCAACAGCATGGTGCAGAGGAAATGTTGATGTATTTTGAGTCAAAAGGCCTGGGTCTAAATTCCATTTTTGGACATTTAATACGTAGCCACCAATAAGTTGCATAACCTATTCCTGTTTCCTCGTTTGTAAAATGATGGGTTGGACCAGAAGTTCTCTGAGATCTCTTCAATGTTTCACTTCAAAGTGTGAAACAGTCAACGTAATGCTGGATATTTAATCAGGACAGCATTGATCCAAGGCCTCAGATGCTTGCTACCTGTTTTGCCCTGGCCAACTTAATCTCTCCTCCTTAGTTTATTAATTTGTAAAACTGAGATAATAATACAACCTACTACCTCCCGGGGATGTTGTGTGCATAAAATGAGATATTTGTAAAGACTTTACACTCTTTAAAGCATAATATAAGTGCTAGCTATTATTCTTAGTTTTATTCTTGTATATGAAACTATGACTATGACCTTAAGAATTGCAAAGTTTTTTTTTAATCAGTCTAAAAAGATGAATGATGCATCACCCATTTGAAAGATGATAAAAAGGAATGCAGAAAGGTAAATTAACTTGCCTAAGTTTTTGTCAGCTAGAAATGGTAGGACTGGGATTAAAATTGAAATCATCTTACTTTAAGTATATTGCCTTTTCCACTCTACTGCTCTTGGCTTTCCATGGCAGATTTGGTCATACTTTCCCTTCATCTCTCACCAGCCTAAACTACCATCAATATCTGTGACAGAAGAGCTCCAGAGCTCAGGAAACTTGAAAATCAACTTTTGATTTTTTTTTCTTAAGAAATATGAATGGGGGGGAGCAGGTAGGTGATGCAGTGGATAGAACACCGGCCCTGGAGTCAGGAGGACCTGAGTTCAAATTCAGCCTCAGACACATAAATACTTACTAGCTGTGTGACCCTGGGCAAGTCCCTTAACCGCAATTGCAAAATATATATATATATATATATATATGTATATATATATATATATATATATATATGGGGGGGTGGAAAGTATATATGGAGCCTATACCAGATTACATGCCATCTTGGGGAGAGGTGAGGAAGAAGGGGGAGAAAAATTAAATCTCAAAATCTCATGGGCAGAGCCAATATGGCAGAGTAAAAGCAGTGACTTGCTTGAGCTCTCCCCCAAACCCCTCCAAATACCTATAAAATGTCTCTAAACAAATTCTAAAGCAGCAGAACCCACAAAAAGACAGAGCAAAACAAATTTCCAGCCCAAGTAACCTGGATGGTTGATTAGAAAGGGCAGATTATGGAAATGGGGATTTAAAATACATGCTGTCTTGGGGTTGAGTGAGGGATGAGATGGGGAGAAAATTTGAAATTCAAAATCTTGTGGAAGTGAATGTTGAAAACTAAAAGTAAATTAATAAATAAAAATTAAAAAGACATATAAACACATAGAAAATCCTGCCACAGAAAATTCAGTATCACCACTTTCAGCAAGCAGTTCTTCTGCCATAGAAAATTCTAACAACGAATAAGAAATGGAAGCAAGTAAAGTCCCCTACTCCTGAAATATTTTTTTCAGACATCATTAGTGATCACTAAGTTAAGAATATTTGTCTTTAGGGCACTGAAGATTAACAGGGACAAAAATCACATCCTAATTAAATAAATTTAAATGAGATTTTCAAGGAGAAAATAAAAAACTTTTCCAATGAATAGAACCATCAACTTGTGACTCTTGGTGTTACACTCGTACTTATGATTAAAATGTTTTCATTTTTTACTTACTTGATTTGCCTATTCTTGTCCTAATTCTCTGATCTCTGGTCTCTGGCTGAGAATGGTTTAACATATAAGTCATATGTTATACACAGGCATATGTATAGATATTTATAATGTCTATATACAATGTATATAATGCATATACACAAATAAATTTAAATATAATGTATTACGTATGTATGCAAATACCATATACATACATATATACACACATGGACACACAAATACACACAGAGAACTCAGGTTCCTTATTCCCTTGTTGATTGCTTTGTCTCTTTTCTTTCTCTTGTGAATTTGTTTTTTTGATTTCCAAAAACTTTTCTTTTTCTCAGTTCCATGAATACTGTCTTCTTCATGTATACCCACCCAACAAATAAACCAATATTCTTTACTATTCTGTCCACTCTGGCTGCTCACGCTCATTGCTATGTGGGTGGAAGAGCAATGTTGTTCCTTACATATTACCAAGGTACAGAAATTAGAACCAAAATGAGCCCCAGTAAATTATATGATATGCCCAGATACAGCATCATGCCCTCATATAGGTATGCTGTTATTACCTCCATTTTATATTTAAGAAAACTAAGGCTAGTAAAAGTGTAAGAGGAAAAAAAAGTAGAATCTTATGGACTAAAATTCTATGGAGGTGGGGGTGGGTGGGTTAGACATCTACTTGGTATGGCAAAGGAGCTCTAGGAAGGAAATTCCAAGACATAAAGAAAAGTAATTCTGATGAAAAAGAAAAAGGTTGTCTAGAGGGATCAAGGTGGATGAATAAAGAACACTGATTAAAAGACACACACGCACACGCACACACGGAGAGTGGAAGAAATATTGCATACTAGACTTCACTTATTTGACTTGCTAGCTATATAATCCTGGGCAGGTCACTTAACCTCTATTTGCCTCAGTTTCTTCATTTGTAAATTATGGGTAATAATAGCAGCTACCTCTCAGGGTCATCGTGAAGATCCAATGATTTAATATTTATAAAAAGAGATTAGCACAGTGTCTGGTGCATAGTAGGTTCTATATAAATGTTATTATTATCAATTATTATTGATGGTCCATTTTCATTTAAATGTCCATGCCCTTCCTTTGGGGTGGTCTCTTACCATGTATCCTAGGCCACCAAGGCCTTATGAACCTTTCAAAGTTCAGGAATATTATCAAGTAAGTATAAGATGTAGAGATCAACTTTCATAATTACAACATGAAGATAATATATTTATATACATATATGTATATGTGTGTATTTCTTTTATTGGTTACTGGCATAGATATGGGTGTGTGAAGGAGATGTGTGAATTGAAATTGTGAAATGAGGATTGCATTTTGTAGTTGTAGCAGGAACACAGTTTTGTCATAGCAAATCTTTCATAATTACATGGTTGAGTATTTATACAAGTAGATGTTATTATGCATACAAATTTTAAGTTTTATTTTATTTGGTTTATTTATTTTTGCCTGGCCATAATGGTGGCTAGGTAAAGGGGAGGAGAATTCTTAAATAAAAGTGCTTCATTTTAGGCACAGTCATGCTATCTAAAACTTTCATGATCCTGGACCATTTGAACAGTTTTGAGACTTAATCAGATATTTCATGACAGGCAGGCTACATAGATGGCATTGAATGTGTTCGGTACTCACTTGCTGCAGAGCTCTAGAACTCCAAGGGACCATGACTGCAAGGGAGCCAGAAAAGCTAGAAAGGCTCAGCTAATGGCTACGTCCTTCCACCAGAGAACCTCATCATCAGGAAGCTAAAGTTACCAAAGTGCCTAGCTTCTGATGACAGACTCAAATGAGAGCCAGCTGCCCTGTCCACATGAGAGTGACACCTTTCTAGTGTGCCTCATCTCCTGCCACCTCTATCGGTTCAGTTTGGTGTCCAGGCACTCAAAAACCTTGACTTTATATGCCACTTCCAGAATCTCAAAACTGGAATAGATTACAAGCCTCAGGGAGCTAGAGATGTTATAGGGTGTACATGAAAGAAGACCCACAAAAATCTCAGACTCTGAGAAGATCTATCAGACACCTTAAGCCTCCAGACCCCCAGCATCTTAATGAGCCTGTGCTGCAGGAGCTTCAGAGTTTGAGTATCAAAGTTTTGCTCCTTATGCTGGATAAGCTCTGAGTGTGCCTCATCACCAGACATCCTAGAATGAATCTAGGGGGATGCTTCTGGGCATGAGATCCCTTTGGCCTAGGGACCAAACAACAGTTAATCACTCCCTTGTACTCATAAAGAACTCTTTTTTATCTCTGTAACCTACTCTCCCAATTTCTCTTCGTCTAGAATAACCAGTCATGGAAACTACATTCACTGCTCTCATATACTAACATCTGTAAGGGGTAGAAGAGCTAATCAACTGGTTTTCCTCTATGTTATCGTTATCTAACTTGAAGGTCAGGCTCCTTTTATTCCTGTGATTCAGATGTATGGTATGCTAAGGTAAAAACTTGCTCCTCTTTATAACCTTTCCCTGCCATCTTCAGTGTATGCCTGTACAGTGCGTACCCTCCTCTATCCACCTTCTGCCATCAATTACGTCCTCTTAATTTCCTGCTTTATTGGGGGAAAAACAAAAGACTTGTTATCATCCTAGAACTCTTTACCACACATTCATCCCATCTTCTGATGGTAATGGAAAACTAGATTCCTCTGGGGAAAAAAATGCCTAGACAACTTTTTCACTTCTAGATAATCTTTCCCTTATGTCCTATATAACATTCTGGGTCAGGAGGCAAAGGCATATTCTTTGCTTCTGACTGCTATTTCTAGAACATGCCATTGCCATCATCATTCACCAATTTCTTATCTTTTGAATTTCATTTTATCCATTGTCAGTCATTGTCAGTGACCTCCTCAAAATAGTATATACTGACTTAACTGTTTATATCCAGTGTCCCAAAGGTCTTAGTGCAGTTAAGATTCAAATCCTTAAGCTTAGGTTAAAATTATACTAACACTTTTGGGGGCTCTCTGTATGTTGGGTACGTCCAGTAAAAACTAAATTCCTTAAGGGAATTTCTGTCCTTACAGCCTAGCAGAGTGGCAAACACATACCAGCACCTTACCATGCTTGTGGGTTTTGAATACTGAGTGGAACTGTCTGGATGACTATTTATCAAGTATATCATAGAGAGGATTCTTCTGCCATAAAAATTCGAGTAAATGTCTGCTGGAGTCCTTTCTATCCTGAGCCTCTCTGATTCTTGATTCTGTGAAGTGCCTTGCACCAGTGAGAACAATTAAGAAAATAAATCCTCGGAATTTCAAAGGCAAATTGTTCTATATAGCAGACTAAGCAGATTAAATCAGAGGAGTCTGTGTGTTGATTTTTCTTCATGACAAAATAATGTTAGAAATGTGGAAAATGTATTTGGTTAATTATATTTACATATATAAATGTATGTATATATATATATATAGAGAGAGAGAGAGACAGAGAGACAAAGAGACAGAGAGAGACACAGAGGTAGGGGTGTGTGTGTGTGTGTGTATTCTCACAATGTATATATGTATTCTCACTATGTATATTCTCGCAACCCTAGATAATTTAACATAATGTGTTCTGGAACATAATTTTTTCCAGCAGACAAAACTGATTTTCAAATGCTAAGTGACTTTAGATAATGCATACTATAATAATGACAGCAGACTGAAAAGTACCATAATGATTTCTTAACTGTGTCCCTAAAGTTTTAGTATATTTTGTTAGCTTTAATAACATCAAATTGAGACCCCCTTTATAATTCCTGGTCTTCCATGTAGCAAGACTCTATAGTGATAAGCCTGGTTTATATGAAGTCCTTTTAGGAAAGATAGCCACAAAGAATCATCTCTTCTCTTGAATTAGTGTGGTGTAACACTAAGAGCCCTGGAACTGGAGTCTTAATGACCCAGATTTATTTCTTAAATGGAAAAGCATTTATTAAATGCTTATGTATCAAACACAGTGGGAAGTGATGAGTATATAAATACAAACAAGCAAAGCAGCACCGCCTTCAAGGAGCTTACCTCATAATTCTAGAAAGCAAAATACATGGGAATTATTGCTATAGTGAAAAAATTTTGGTAATGTTGATATGATTTTTATTCTCCGAGTTAGACCATAAAGGAATAGAGTAGGGGTTAGAGGAGAAGAAATGAGGAGAAGGAATACATTCACTGGTGACATAACATGAAGATGGCTAGGGCATAGTGTACTGAAGAGATGCAGAATACCCCCTGTAATCATTGCATGATTACAGCATGCAATGTTCCCTAGAGCAGCCAAGAACCAGATTAAAATGTGATTGAGAAATATCTAATAAAATGAATAAAAATACAATAGAACCACCATTTCTTTTGGAGTCTAACACAACTGGTACAGCATATCTGGGACTATGCCAAGTATTGTGAATGTTCACTAATCAGAATTTCAAGGTTCCATGAAGGGAGCTTGGATTACTGGAATGAGAAGTGGAGGCTAGAGTACAGGAGCAATATATCATGAAGCCAGGGAAAGGAACTAAGAGATGTGCAACATAGACCTTTAAATTACTGATAGTTTGTGAGCTAGTCGCTTAGATGAGTCTCAGTTTCCTCATCTATATAATGGAAAGTGTAATGTCTACACATGCTCCCTCACAGGATTATTTGGAGTTCAGCACTTTTCAAATGTAAAATGGTCATTTGTTCGATGTGTTCTAAAGAGAATCTTTTTTTTTCCCCCAGGTAGAAGTTGTAGTACATGACTACTCAGATTTTGTACAACTCTAAATCTTTGAAGAAAGTTATGTCTGGCTTAAAAACAAAATGAAATACATTTAATAAGTTTGCATCTAGGGAAAAGGATACCACCTATGAGCTTCTGTTGAATATTTTCCCCTTCAAATGGGATTTAAGGCAAATCTACATTAAATGGAATTGTCTCTTACAGTAATTCTCCTGTGTTCTCCATATATTTTTAATGGAAGGTTCTGTTCTTTTTATTAATTTATTTTGATTTATCAACAATCACTTCCATATGCTGTTCCTCTCCACCACCCTTCCCAAGATGATGCACAATCTGATATAGGCTACACACATATACTTCTATCAAACACATTTTCACGTTAGTGATGCTGTAAGTAAAAATCAGACCCAACAGGCAGAACCACCAGAAGTAAACTATGTTTGATTTAGTTCTTCTCAACATTACAATGATCCAAGACAATCTCAAAAGAATCATGATAGAAAATGTTATCAACATCCAGAGAAAGAACCATAGAGTCTGAATGATGATTGAAATATAATATTTTCATTATTTTTGTCAAACACCCATATCTTGCAGCGACCTTTAAAAAAGTTAATGGTGGAAAGAAGAAAGGCAATTTTATCATCCCAATTCTTATCTTTTGAAGAAAGCCAGAGTTGGATTCAAGGGCTGTTTATGCTTCTCAAAGTCTTCTATAATGGCCTGCTGACATATTTTATTATTCTTCCTCTTCAGTGTTTATGGAAGGCAATTCAAAGAAATAGTAAGATGCTTTGGGATTCCCTACAAATTAGCGTGCTCTGAGTGTAAAGAAAGAGGTACACTGTAGGGAACAACAATCACAGCTTTGTCTTCTTCTCAAACTGAGGAATAATCAGTTGGAAAACACCTTATCTGGCATGTAGCTTTAATCCATAGGTAAGAGGCATTCTTGTATTTTTAACTCTCTTATGATCTGTTCGGCACCTCACTTAGCAAGTTGAATACCCAGGAAGAACTATTTTCAAAAGCAGAAAAGACAAAGAGAAACAAAAAAAAAAGAGACTGAAAGAGAGAGAAAGAGAACATAAGACCAGCAATCATATAGTCTTGCTCTGTTTTAGTAATAGGTCTGAAAACTTAGTATGTGGACTTCGATCCACAGGACCTTATGACTCTGATTTATAACCTAACAGGAGAGCCTGAAGTTTGAGATTGTAGGGACATATCTTGAAGAGCAAAACATCCCAGGGGTACTTACCATCTTACAAGGCTCTAAGGAAAGGGCAGGAAACAGGGTAGACTAAATTAATCTCCAGTGGTTTACAAAGTTTCTAGTCACTTCAATTTGTCCCTGGACTATGGTATAGAACCATATGAATCTGTATCAAGTTCTCCTATTATCTATTCCTAAAGATCACAGGGAGAAAGAGGTGCTATTTTTATGTCCATGTTGTGCAAATTTCCCTGATATTGTTATTGAACAGAAAATTCAGATGGAGTTCTGGACATCAGACCTGATGATGTTTTATAGGAGGCTGCCAGAAGATAGTAAAAATGATAGAAAGCTTTATGTGGCCATTTGTTATTACTCTCGACAATAATTCCTAAGGTACAGGTTATTCTAAAAGCACATAAGCAAATGTCTGAAAATTTGGGGAGGAACAAACTAATTTTGGGCAATACTATTATAAGGGCTTCTCCATTGAGTTTCTGTAATTTTTTTAGCTGTCTGTGCAGAAATCTTATAAAATGTCCCAAATGTTCCTTCAACTTCAACCAATCAAATGAGCTCTAGTATTTGTGATACTTCTGATTATCTGGATCAATGGTTACCAAAGTGTGATCCAGGGACCCTTAGGGCTCCCCAATATTCAAGTAATGTACAATGTCTAAACTACTTTCACATTACAACCAAGATTTTGAAATTTCAAATACAGTAAATAATAGCAGATATAATGCACATAAACCAGATCTCTTCGGGTGGGTAGGAGCATTCTCAATAATTTTTAAGCCAGATTCCAAAAAGTTTGAGAGCCGCTGATCTGGAGTGTAATTGGGACAGATAACCCATAGAGCTTGTGTCTGTGTATTCACATATGTGTGTATATGTATACATACATACATGCATACATACATACACATATGGATAAATACTGAGAACAAATAATGAGCTTTGCCTACAATTGAATAGAAGAAGAATGGTGGGTTTGGCTGACATTAAAATACAGTGAAGTGTATTTAATGCCCCAACCAAGCTTCTTCCTGAAACAAAGTTTCATCTTTTGATAACTTTAAAACTAATTTTGCTTTGGAAATGTTGTTAGGACACATGTTAGGGGATATAATACCAAAACCAAATAATTGAATATAGATAGATAGATATGGATATATCTTTATTATCCAACACTTATTATGAAGCTCAGAATAAATGCATCTCCAAGGACAGGTGCCATGACTATTTGTTAAACCTCTCCTACAATTCAAAAGTTTCTTGGGTTATAGTTACATCCATGCTTTCAATAGCTAGAAGGCATCAAACTGTGAACACAGCTCCACAATTGGGGGTTTAGCAACAGCATAAATAACAGAAATTTAATATAACGAAAATAGCCCAGTTTTAGCAAAGAATTTCAACTTTATTTCCTATTATTTTTTTAAATAAGTACCTTTTTTTGTTTCACTTAGTTTTTGCTTCATCTCTGTCTTTCCATGTTCATCCTCTGGAGTGAAATACAAGAATAAGGAAAAAAGGGTGGAAAAGGCAAAAAGCTTAGAAAATCCACAACTCAGATAATTAGTTCTTGAACAATGGGGATTTTATTCTAAGTACAAAGATGCTTTGCCCTCCTTGCAAAGTGGCTATAATTGTGTATAAAATTCTCAATTATTCACAACCTCATTATCCACTTTGTGGATTATCTGCAGTAATCCCCACCCAGATTCCCTCAGGAACACAATACACTCCTGGTCAACCTCTCCTTCAGTTGCTGAGTGCCCAGGGAATGAAATCTAATTTCAATACCACCCCAAGCAAAACCTAATTAGGAAGGTTAGGCAAATGTATCAGACAAGGACTGGGGTGCAGAAGGGAACAAAAACACAATGTACAGTCCCAAAGCAAATAGAAACCATTAGGATATTAGGCATGGCTTTCACTTCTGACTGCCAGTATTTTCTGCATGAGCATAGTCACGAGTTGACTATTTAAATCAGTGTTTTGTCTCCTTTAGACATGTTACAAACACCCAGCATTAAAGCTTCTTTTTCAAAATTATATTTTATTTTTTTCCAAGAGGAAGAACTCTAGATACAAAAAGCAGTAGTAATAAGAGTAGCAGCACAGCCCCACTCTGCACTTGCCGGCTAGTCTCTTGTGATAAATGTGAATGTCTCCCCCCAGGACTGATATTGATTGTTGAAGGCATGCTATGTATTGTAGTCAAGTCCTCACATTTCACTTTTTGGTGGTCTCTGGTACTAAAATTGTTTTCTATGTTTCAAACATATCAAGCACAGCCTGGCTCGCCAATAATGATATCAAATACAAAATGAGTAATACAAAAGTCAGTATTCTCATTGAATTAGGCAACTGTTCTCTCAAAAAGTTAGGGTGGAAGAATCAGGTGCCTGCCTCAGAAATATAAGGAATGATTAAACATAAATTCTGCATTGAAATTTCATTTGCAACCTTGACCAAAATCCTTTTTAAAAACTGCCTACTTTAAACCTATCGTTTAATCTCTCCTCTTTTTTTATTCTATTTTCTTATGAACTCTCATAATTTCTTTCCTAATTCATCTCACCTTTATAATAAAGGTAAAAATGTGAGAGAAGCCTTGTATAGAAGTCATAGAACAATCACCTAGAGTCAGGAGGATCCACGTCCAAATCTGGCCTCAGAAACTTACTGTGTGACCCTGGGCAAGTCACTTTACTTGCTTTAGTTTCCCCATCTGTAAATGGGAATATAATAGCCCATACTTCCCAGGGTTATTGTAAGGATCAAATGAGATAATTATTGTAAAACACTTAGCACAGTACCTGGCACATAGTAAACACTATATAAATTTTAGCTATTATTATATCTAGATCTATCTGCTTATACATATATCTATGGGTAAATATATACAAACACATGCATACATATACAATATATATTTATTGTGTATATACTTTTATACATGTACATGTGCATATGTAGATAATACGATACATTTATTTGTATCTCTGCATGCATATATATGTATGTATCTATATTTATACACAGAGATAGATAGATAGATATGCAGCATGTCCCAAAGTCCATAGGCATACCTTAGGGAGATATCAAAACACAAGCCATGTTTATAAATAAATAAAATTTTAAATTATTAATACATGCTTATACATATGAATATATGTACATGTACACATCAAACTTGATTCTTATCTAGTTTACTCTTCCTATGTGTTAAGACTTCTGAGTCTCTCTGTCATACAAAAACACACATTCACACACAGGTACACACACATACACACACAATCAAACAGCATCAAAACAAATAAAAAAGAACTGATGGATGTGTACTTCTTAGTTAATTCACCTTTCCAACCTGTGTCAGTCATAATATCAGCATTCTGAATGATATGTCATTTTGAACTATGGTTGGCTTCCTATTTATTGACCAATGAGATAAAATAAATCCTATATTTAGTTTCCACACTTGTCATCTCAGTTGTTGTAAACAATGATCTTCCCTGGGACCTCACATGGCACTTTATCAAATGAGATAATAATGTAAAGTACTCAGCACAGTGCCTGGCACATAGTAGGTACTGTATAAATAATGTTATCATTAATACTCCTACTTTGTTTTCCACATATCTAATATATTTTGGTTTATTTGAATTATTTCTGCATATGACATTTCTTCCTCCTAGACTGCAAGCAGTATGTGGACTGTGATGAGGTCTTCTCTATACTTTGCACCATCTCAAGACATAGCCCTTTGTTTTGTATGAGTAGGTGCTTTTTAAAACATGTGTTTGACTTGAAAAATTGAACAGAAAATTCAGGGAGAAATAACATGCGCATTTTCTTTTTCTCTTTCACTTATTTTCTAAATGATGCATTGTTTTTTTCTTACAGCTAAGGTCAGATAATGTGAAATTTAGTAGACTTTCACATTTATAAAAATGGAATCATTGCTACTTTCTTGACACAAGGAAAAAAGACTCTAAGAAAGCAGTAGCCAGCAACTTTTCAGTGGTTTCATAGTTCCAACAGCTTAGATTTGACAGGCTGACATAAACCAGGAAAAGATTTTACATATACACATACACACACATCCTGCATGTGTATGTGTCTATGTATGTGTGTGTATATATATATATATATATACACATATGTGTGTATGCATGTATACACAACATCCTGAATATACATGTATATTTAGATTCCCTCTCCCCCCTTCCATCTCTCCCTCCCCCTCTTTCTCCCTCTCCTTTCTACCCTGTGTTTAGATCCTGTGTAAAAGAATTGCAGAAGCATAAATATCTGTGTGGATGATATATGACAGGAGCAAGAGTTTTGATATGAAAATCTGGAATATTTCTCTGAATAAGGACACTATGAAAAGGAATGTTTAATGCTCAAGGATATGTCTTTATGTTGATATATTTGTCTTTTAGCAGAATCCCTAAAAGCTTGTTTTGAAGGATAAAGGTTGATTTCCTTTTAGCCAGGAATTCTTCTGGGTTAAAAACGGTAGTTGAAATCTTTCAGTCTTTTCATATTTAAATAACCTCTCCAGTATTCTTTCTGTTTCTATAATCTTCAAAACTCAACTTAATTCCATTCAAGAAATATTTATTTATCCCATCCTAAAAGGAAAGCATAGTGCATAGCACTAGATACTGAAAGACAAATCATATAACCCTTGCCTCTGAAGAGCTTACATTACAATGAGGAAAAATCATTAATATTTCTACTCTGCCATTGTGACATATTTCTTTGTGATTATTCCCTCTATTTATTTATCATTTAGGAACAGTCAAATGCATTGCTTACTATATTGTTTATAACTATTTTTGAATTCTTGTGAAATAGCATCAAATGTGTTTTAAAGTTTCCTAGGGAAACAGAATAGGGTGTTTTTCTTAATTTTTACTTTTAACCTTTTGCATGCCTATTGTGATTATTGGCATACATTTGAATAATATTCTCTCCACTCCTCCCATTTTCTGTTTTTATTTTCTAAACAAATTTATCTAATCAAAAATTATGGGTCTTCCTGATCAGAAATAAAGTTAGACTTTTCCTTCCCAATCTTGTCTACTTGCCTCTGACTACAAATTTATTTGAGATAAGTTAGAGATATTATCTCCTAATCATCATCACATACCTCTTATTTTTTTTTAATATCTCATTAGGTACAGCCCAAATTCTTCATAAACTTGAAATGTGTTAATAAAAAAATGTGCAAAATTTTAAAGAGAAGTTGGAAATAAATGTTTTTCCTTATTTTTAAGTACTTATTTATTTTTAATTCATGGAATAAAAGAAGCATTTCCATAACATAGAATAATAAAAAGATGATTGCACATGAAACTGCAAGTCTATTTTTCCAGCTTATTTCAGTTCCTATGCGGCATGATCTCACCAAATTCCCTGTCTAACCCCCCCACTTTCATCCCTCACTCCTTGGATTCAATCTTCACACCTCAACTTTGCAAGGCTTTTATGCTGGGCTGGCAATAGTATCCAGCTTCCAAAGTCACCCTAGCTTGAGCTCTTTAGTGTCGAGTTTCCAACGTCTGCCCCTAAAACTGAAAGGAACAAATGAAAGAAACCTAAACTCCAACCAATGTAAATTTCTTTTTTTTTTCTTTTTTCCCTTTTTTCTTCCCCCCACCCTAGATATGGCTACCATTAGACACAAATAAGTATGTGTGTGTGTATTGTATGTGTGCATACATAATTATTCTCTACATATTTCTATTTATCATTCTTTCTCTAGATGCAGATACTGTTTTTCTTCCTATGCATGTGCTTTGTAGTTAATTTGGATATTTATAAATAGTCAAAATGACAATTCAAAGTTGTTCTTAAGACAATATTGCTGTTATCATATATAATGTCCTTTTGGCTCTGCTTATTTCATTCTTTAATATTTTGTGCAAGCGTTCCAATTTTTTTTTATAAAATCATTGAGCTCATCATCTCATATAGTACAGTACTATTCCATCACAATCATGCACCACAACTTATACAATCATTCTCCAATTGATGGGCATCCCTGAAATTTCCACTTCTTTGCCACCACAAAGAGAACTTATATAAACATTTTAGAAATATAGGTTATTTTCCTTTTTCTAACATTGATTAGGGAAAGCTTTTTCTGATTATGTTACCCGAATGACACCAATGTTGTACATAGCCTGCATTGCCTCTTGGTCTCACAACATGGGCTGCCTCCCTTCTTTCTTGATCATACACATCCTTGATGATATCCATTGCTGTTCATGCCCATATTTACTTAAGATGGAGGCAGTCATGTGGTAGATGGCTGCAACATATTTCTGGGAGAAGATATTCTATGCTCTTCTGTCATGAAGGTAGAAATAGCTGTCTTCCACTGGCCGAATAGCCAGAACAGGCTTCATCTTTAAAGTTAAAAGGGTTAAAGGGTTTTTCTTTCTTTTCTTTAAAGGGTTTTTCTCTCTTTTTCTTTCCAGTAGAACTCATGAAATGAAGATCCTGATCACTTAAAATTTAGGCACCTTTTTGAGCTAGGTGTGGGAGAAAGGCTATCTCTCCTCTCCTTTAGACCCTGTGGCCCCAGGAACAGGGTTGGGTTTAGGTTTCTTTTATTTGTTCTTTTCAGTTTTAGGTGAAGACACTGGAAACTCTAGACTTAAGAGCTCAAGCCATGGTAACTTTGGAAGCTGGATGCTATTGCCAGACTAGCATACAAGCCATGAAAAGTTGAGATGTGAAGATGGAGGCCAAGTAGTAAGGGGTAAAGGTGGGGGGATTAAATAAGGAATTTGGTGAGATTGTGCTGCATAGGAATTGAAACAGCCTGGAAACCTAATTTCCCCACACTCAACAGAGACTAAGGTGGTGTCAGGGGTAATTATCCTTACCCATTGGGGGGGGGTTGTATATTTGTTCTTGCAGTACATTTGAATTAAATAATCCTATTGTAAAAGCTATTTTGACTGCTAAATAGCTAAATGACACTAGAGTGCTTTAGCACCTTAAAACTGAGGGAATAAAATCAATGGGGGCTTAAGATATGAGCTATTTTCAAATGCTTTAAGGCTACAAGAAAACATTGAAGAGGAATGAAGTGTAGCATACTTGGTCTTCAGGCAAAGGCAATCAGGGTAGTTACTGTAATAATTTTATTTTCCCACACTTCTTATGAGCAAGTCTTCATGGCTAATATCTATAAATCTCTAAGTGTGCTTCTTGGACCATTCTATTGCACTATGTGTCACCTGCAATTTTGATTCTTCTGTTTATCAGTGCTGTTTCATGATTTGAAGCTGCAATATAAGGAGACTATTGACAATATTGGAGTGATCATTTATGGCATATGGAGGATTTACGGTTTAGGATGAGTCTTAAAGTTCATCGAGTCCAATCTGCTAATTTATAGCTGAGGAAACTGAGGTATTAAATGGCTTGGATCACATCGCACAGTGTCACAGCTGATGTTCAAATTTATTTCCTTTAGTTTCAAATTCTGAGTGACCATAATGCCATGGAAAGGAGCCACAAAAGATGAAACTCAATTTTTAACTTGGGAGAATACCTAGCAAAAGGGAAATCAGTGAAATCACTTCAATAGTATTACAAAGAAAAATTTGTATGAGCACAAGATTCAGGAAGAAAATATATAGGAGGCAGAAGTCAGCCAATGAGAAGAAAATCTTATTGCAGGTTTTAGAATCAATGAAAAAAAGAGCAATGATAACACAGAGAAGATATTGAATATGAAAGATGCCCTTAATTGATGAGATATGAAGTAAGTATTAAAATGTGTTATAGAAATGAGAAGAAATTCCTATAAGTATTCAGAAAAACATTTCTAGACTTCAATAGAACTGCTATCTCATTAATTTCAAGAGTATAGACAAGGATACATCTTTACTCTCTCTCTCTCCCTCCCCCCTATATATGTATGTATTTATGTATATATATATATGTATGTATGTATGTATGTACTTGCTTTTTAGCAGAATCCCTAAGAGCTTATTTTGAAGGAAAAGCACTGATTTTAGGCATGAAATGATGGCCTGCACTAGGGTGGCAGCTATGTCAAAGTAGAGAAATAGGTGTATTCAAGAGATACTATGAAGACAAAATTGATCAACTTACGCAATGCAGTGGAAATGGGAATAACAATGGGGAGTTTAGAATGAGACCCAACTTGAGAACATAGATAAATAGGTGGATGATGGTTCCCTCAAAATAATAGGGAAGTTAGGAAGATAGTAGAGTTTTAGAGAAAATATAATAAACTCAGCATGTCTGAATTTGTATCTAATCAACAGGTAAAATAATTTATAATCATTAATTCAAATGTCTGGTACAGTGACTACCCCATTCATGATTCATTCATTACCAAATAATAGGAAGGAATCATGTGTCCCATCTTCAGGGGACAAGTTGGTCAAGTTATCACATTTTCACATTCTATACGAAAACGATTTAGGAGGTAGTAGCATACAGAAGACTCCTTTTTTATTATATGCTTTGAGTCTCAAAGGAATTCTTGATTGGCCACAAACTGGAGAAAACAGGCTGACGAGGGAGTGTTCAGTGCTAGAGGGATCAAATTTAGGCATAGCAGAATTTTTAACATTGGGTTATCTGGTCCCCTATGATAGCAATAGTACCAGAACTGAAACACTAAATTAGGAAATTTATTATGTCCATCCCAGACAGTGTACTAAGTGTTGGAGATATCCCCACAAAACTACTCAGACCTATAAGAAGTTATATATTGGGGTTCAATATGAATATAAATTGGTATATACAATATATCTATAAAGTAGATGAAAGATTTATCTTCTGGATAGGAATTCACCAGTATCTAGGTAGACTGTAAAAATCCTCTTACATTAAATGAATGGAGTATTGGATTTCAGGGATTTTAAAAAGCAGAGGTAAGAAGGGAGAACATTCCAGAGAATCTACCAACTTCTACTCATTCTATTACCACTAAAACCTCAGTGACCATACATATAACTCTGTAGGGGAGTACAAATGTATATAAATCATTTTAGATGGCCCCAGGTCAAGATGATTCTGGATATTCATCCTGACCACTTCCTAGCCACCTGCCCTGTCATTGCACCCACTAGAATACCATACCTCCAATAATTATGTCATGGCAGAATTTAATCAATTCAGTTTTGGAAATCTCACCCTCCCATGAAATCTTTCTTCATTTTTGAGTCAGTAAGTGTAAACTCACTTAGCCCTCTATATTTAAATAACCACAAAACACCAGGCCTTCCTTCAAGCTATCCACCCTGGCCCATCTAGTTTCTATTTACCTACCTCTCATCCACTCTGCTCTCTTCCCGCCAAACCCATGCTTCTTGTGCTGGTCCAAAATATCAAATAAACGCTACCAATGCTTCTGGAAAGGGGATTTCAATCAAATTTTCTTTGACTCACTCTTCCCAAAGCAAAACAGCCTTCATTGACCAGAGCTCCACTATACATAATATTTCTTTCTTTTGGAATGTAAGCTCTTTGACAGGAAAGTATGTCTTTATTTTAAATTTTTATTCTCAGTGGTTGGCATATAGCAAATCTGTAAATGTTTTTCATTAATTAATGTCATAGCAATAATTAATAACAGATTAGAAATGCTATTTTAAAATCAGTATATATATGTATATGTCTGTATGTATACATATATATGCATATAAACATAATATAGTATATATTGTAATATATAACATCCATGCGATTATGTGTATGTGTATGTCTATATATCTATACCAGCCTGTATCTGTGTGTGTGTTTTGTACATTTCCCCCCCAAGTAAACTGACGGAAAAGGAAGTATGTTAACTTCAAAATCCTTGTTAACTATTAATTGAACCCAGCATGGTAGAATAACTCTCCCCTTACTAGGGGTTTATAGGGTTGATGGAATGAATTGGCGAATCTATGGGAACTTTTTTTTTATTTTAAACAGCTACTTCTTAAATCAATTAGATTGCCCAAATTTCCCCGAAAAGAATTTACCGTGTGGTTTAGGACTCTGTTATAAAGGAAATATAATAGCTATTAATGAAAGAAATTTAGATTTTTCCTTTCTTTATGTTAGATGTTTTGCTATTTTTAAATGAGTTTTATCCAGAGCAATTTCAGAGGAATAGTAGTACCATGCTGTTATAATACTATCTGTTCCTGATTTTGTTGTTGTGGTGGTAGTGCTGGTAGAAGGACCTAATAAGAATTAATGTTACTACTGAGTCACCACTGACATCTACATAAAGATTATTCTGAATCACATTCAAATCTCTAGGTACATCCATTAGCTTTGACTCACAGTTATGAAAAGATTCAGTTTTGTAAGGTGTGAGATATGATGTGTTCATTTGAGGAGATGTCAGATCCAGCAATCATTCTTGTACATACACTGCCAATGTGTGCTCATTTTCTACTACTAATACATATAAATACTCAATGAATAGTCTATCAACTGTCATATTTATCATGAAATATTTATGGAGGGTTATCATCTTGTATTTCATGTTAACATCACTGCTTATCATGTTACAACACTTTCTCAGATCAGCTATTAAGGGAAAAATAGTTTTAGAAAAACCTTAAAAGTTACTAAAAGCTGTCTTCAAATATTTCAAAGGAAGGAGATTTTTTAAAAAAATTTCTGTATTGTTCAAAAGGGTAGAACTGGGATTAATACATGTTTTAATTCATTGATCTGAAACAGATATAAAGAAGAACTTTTAAAACTACAATTGTTGGATAATAAAAAGGCCTCCTAGAATAATGAGTTTCCAGGTTCAAGTAGAGAATGGATCATCATTTGTTAGGGTTACATTAAAAAAAAAAGATTCATCTATAGCATAGAAATTTTCATTTGATAAAATTCAAAACCCTTTTCAGATATAAAATTACATAATCTCTGAATAACAAAATTAAATTGCAGTTTTTCTTCCATTCAAGAATTTTAAACCATTTCTGAGCTATAAAATGATTTATCATCCATTCAACTTCCTTAACTTAGTGGAAGGGGGAGGGAAACTCATCAAAATGTCAGTATACATGGTTTCTAGTCTTCTAAGCAACTTGTATGACTTTGGGAAAGTCAATTTAAATTTTATGTCCTTCATTTTTTTTTCATTGGTGAAAATGGTAACACCAACTGCCTTACCTGTCATATTGACCAGAAAGATCTTTATTGGATACACAAACCTTAATTTGTGTTGTGATTTACAAAATGCTTTACCCACAGCAACCATATAAAAGAAGCAATTACAAGTATTTTCTCTAGTTTATGGCTCAAGGTATGGAAGTTCCAGTACATTAAGTGGCCTTGACCAACCAAAAAAAAAAAGTTCAATAAGGGTAAATGGTTTAACCAGGACTCAAATCAAGCTTCTTTTAATGTAAACCCAGATTTCTATCCATTAAGATTGTTTTTAAAGATTGAATATAATAATATATTTAACATTTTATAAACTCTGGTGATAATTATCCTAACTCCTACTGAATTGTTGGGACCCTGTAGGGCTATTTAGTGATATTGGGTGATATAATATTTGTAAAGCCCTGAGCACAGTGCCTAGAACAAATCACATGCTTAAAAAAAGCCTATTACCTTCAGTTTTCCTTCCTATATCTTCCCCTCAGGATTGTAGGAGTACCCTCAGAGGCAAGGAAATACATCAATGTATTTTCCCCTCCCAATTTCAACTGTCATTGCTCATTACCATGTCTTTAATAATATCTATGCTATCTATCAGTATTCCCATTATCAATTTAACAAGTAAACTTCAATTAACTTTTAGAAAGTAATATTTACTGAAACTATATAGCAAAAAGAGAGGGATAAAAACAGTTACTCTCAAATCAACGTCAAGACATATGCTCAAATTACACCACTTTGGAAACACTAAAAACTTGCAGGCCCTCATTGAACTATGAAAGCAGCAGAAGGACATAGACAGAAATTCAAGCCAGAGGGCCATCCTAGGGGAAAATGAGCAAACAACAACAAAAAAGCCTGGGCATAAGAAGCTAATATGGTGACAGGGCAGTTGAAGACATAAACCTCCAAAAAGACAATAACTCAACAACAAATACAAGGAAAGCCTCCAAGAAAATTGTATAATAGATATAGTTTCAAAAAGACCTCTAAGAAAGCTAAAGGAAGATATAAAAAGCACAAAAAATTAAAGATGAAATAAGAGTGTTAGAGAAAAAATGAGAAGAAATAAGAACAATGCAAGAAAGTTATGAAAGAGAATTAACAACTTAGAAAAAGATGCATAAATGTATTGAAGAAAATAATTCCTTAAAACAAAATTAGTCAAAAGCTAAAAGAATTAAAATATCTCACTGAAGAAAATAACTCTTTTCATATTAGAATTGTTTAAAAAAAAGAATTGTTCAAGTGGAAGCTAATGATTCCATGAGACATCAAGAAACAATAAAATAAAGTCAAAAGACTGAAAAAATATATAAGAAAATGTGATATCTCATAAGAAAAATAACTGACCTGTAGAATTTATTGAGGAGAGATAAGTTAAGAAATATTGGACTACAAAAAATATAATCTTAAAAAAAAGCCTAAACATCATATTTCAAGAAAAGAAAACTGTCTATACATCTCACAACTAGAGGACAAAATAGAAATTGAAAAAAAAAATCACTGGTCAACTCTTGAAAGAAAACTCCAAAGAAAAACTCTTGGTAATATTACAGCCAAAATCCTAATCTTCCAGATAAAGGACAAAATTCTTTCTGGTAAGCATCCAGAAAGAATGAATTAAACTTTGTGGTGCGCTGTAGTCAGGATCACACAAGATTTAATAGCTACCACTGTTTAAAAAAAAAAAAAGCAGGAGTGTCAGAATATGTATTCTAGAAGGCAAAGGAGCTACGATTACAATAAAAAATAACCTACCTAAAAAATCTGAATATACTCTTTCAGGGGAAAAATGGATATTTAATGAAATAGAAGACTTTCATGCATTTCTGATGAAAAAAAGAGAGCTAAATAGAAAATTTAACACAAGACTCAAGAGATGCAAGTTACTTAATAGTGTTAAGCTATTAATATTCCTACATAGGAAGATCCCTAAGAACAATTTCATCATTAGGTCAGTTAGGAGTATACTTCATCAGAAGGTATAGCTATGAATCTGTTATGTTGGAATGGTCTCAAAAGTATAATGAAAGAGTGAGAAAGAGGAATGTACTTGGAGAAAGAGGAAGAGAGAAGAAGAATGGGAAATTTTCTCACATAAAAGAGGCACACAAGAAAAAGTTAGATGGATACTTTTGATTACATAAAAGTAATCAAAGCTGTCAAGTCATATTAAAAATTCACTAAATTACTAATAACTCGAGAAATAATCATTAAAACAACTCAGAGATACCAACTCACACCAATGAGATTTAATAAGATGACAGAAAAAGAAAATGACAAATGCTGGGAGGGGGGAATGTGGGAAAATTGGTATACTAATACATTGTTAGCAGATTGTGTACTAATCTAAGTATTAAGGAGAAGAATTTGGAATTATACCCCTGTAATCAAAAGGATTGGACTGTGCAGTACTTTCACTTTAGGTTCGGATCTCAAGATATAATGACATGCATTCAGTATAAACTTAACAAATTATCACATTTATTTTACAATGATTAATAATGATTAAGGCAACACAAACAAATAAAGATGAGAATAACATTCGATACAATAAGTAATAATCAAAATCAAGAAAAGGGAGAATGAGAAAAGAAAGGATACACACTCACTAACCAGGGGAGCTCAAATACCTGCAGGACCAGGAAGACTAGAGACGGTCGAGAGGTCTGGTCAGGGGGGCAAGCGGGCGGCGTCCTGCTCCAACCCAAATTAGAGGCCATATACGCGATCCACCTCTAACCTCAGAGACTCGGCGTCCCTATGTCTGGCATCACTCAAGTACTCCAAAAAATCCCCTTTCAAATGACTCTTTTATATCTATGTAAACCAGGGGAAAACAATCTTAGTATTTTGTTTTGTGTACGTTTCCTTGGTGAGCTCAGGTCCGGGACACGCACACATTTTAACAAAATTTGGAGCTTGATCAGAGCCCCAAATACCTGCTTCTTGTGTAAGTCTACAAGGAGGGATCAAGTCCTTGGACATAAGGATTGCTTTCCCGTGTAACATAGTTTGTTTGTTACTTAATGTTCCGTCTCCTTGGTACCTCAGCTATGCATGTTAACGCCAATTTACATTCTTTATATCAGGTCATGAGGCGGTTACACGAAGGGCTGGGGAGGATCTCTTCAGTTTCCCTTACAACCCCCAAAGAGAACAAAGGAAAAAGATCCATATTACAAGAATATTTATTTCAGTTCTTTTTGTGGTGGCAAGAAATTGGAAAATGAAGGGATGCTCATCATTTGGGGAATGGTTAAATAAGCTATGGCATGTGAGTGTGATGGAATAATATTGTGCCATAAGAAATGATGAACAGGATGGTTGCAGAAAAACTTGGAAAGACTTATGATAACTGATGAAAATAAAGCAAGCAAAACCAGGATAAAAATGGACGTGGTAACAGCAATACTGTAACAATCAATTGTAAGAAACTTAGCAAAATTGAACAATACAATGATCTTCCATAACTCCATAGGACTCATAAAGAAGAATACTATTCAGTTCCAGAGAGGAAACTGATGGACTTAGAGTAAAGATTTAAGCATTTTAAAAAAAATCTTGCTTTTGTTTTGTAACATGGCTAATGCAGAGATGTTTTGCAGGACTTCATATGTATAGTGGATACCTGCACTTTTTGCCTTCTTGTTGAATAGGGGAGGGGTAAAGGGAGTAAAAATTTGGAACTAAAATTAAAATATAATTCAAAAATGAAAAATAAAGCTCAAACAACATGCTAAAATGGCTTCCCAAAATCCAGAATCTAATCCTCAATGAAAAAAAAAAGTTGGACATTCATAATAATAGTAATAAAAAAGTAACCTTTGAAGTATTGGTAGGGAAAAAAAGTGGGATGATGATTTGACTATCAAGCACTCAAAATAAAAGATCAACAAAGATAAATACCTAAAGATAATTATCAAGAAAATGCTAAATAATACAATTATTTATGTCATGTTTGTATGTTATTGTTTATTTGGAGGAAGGCAGAAAAAATGACCTATGAAGTAAAATAATAAAGTTGATCAAGGCAGAAACGAACCAAAGAGACTGAAAATTTAAGAGAATTCAAAGACTTCATTTGAAGCAAAGGTGAATGAGTTGAACTGAGGCATCATATAATAAAGTTCTTGTTCATCATCCACTAACAAGTTAATCAATGTAAGAGGAAATAATATAATGGGAGAAATAATTAAATGGGAGAGGAGAGGTGAAACACATATGGAGTGCATATCCCAACTAATTCCATGATTGAACAGTGAAGACATACTTATTTCTATTTGTGATTGCACAATAATACTGTAAGAAAAAAAATAGATGGAGGCAATTAGGAGAAGGAAGGGGACCAGAGTTCTGTGAAGAAGAAGGAATGTAAGTTGTATTTTACTGCAGTTTCATGAAAAACTTATTCGAGGAATATTTTTTAATATTAGGAGATGGCTGTATTTGAGTAATTTAATTGCTTCCAGAAACAGTTTTCTACCAACAGGATAAAGGATGTATGAGTTGCTGGAGGAAATCATTTCCCTAAACTGTCAGGAAGAATATAGCATCAGTGAAGAGTTGATATGGCCTTGGAAATGGATAATGAGAAAGTATGACAATGGCCAGTGTAGGGTTTAAAAAGGTTTGAGACATAATTTCTGGGTAATTTAATCATTTTTTTAATAATGCCAGCATTTTCATAAAAGGGTCATTATTTGGCCATCTCTCTCTCTTAGGACAAAGACTATTATGGCAACAGGCTAATGGCTTATATGCCCATTGGAAGAGGTGTGTTCCTAAGGGTGATAATCAACTCTAAATGGTTAACAATTAATAAGAGAATGAATATTACAACGAGGGGCTAGAACTAACTTCTATCTATTCAAAGAATTTATCTGCCACCCAAGCCTAAGAAGAAGAATGTTTCACCTTAAATTAGAATTCTGATCTAGTTGGGTGGACTAGCAATACCCAGAATGAAGTGAATATTAATCCTGTTTTCCATCAGCCCAGTCCTGGAGACGTTGGACAAGAAAAAAAGACAGGGTGGGGAAAGCTGAGGTCTTCCCCAATTTTAATAATTGGCTATTAATGTGAGAGAAAAATAATAATTTCTCCCAGTAAGCTGTACCATTTGGAGCACAAGGTAATTGCTATGACAAAGTTCTGATTATCCCATGACTTAACATTTCTGAGATGGACATAGAGCACAACAAAAGGGAATGTAACTCAAGATCTATAAAAGCAGTAACATAAAAATTGGACAAATGAGATACCTTAAAATTTCACGGAGATATAATTTGTGCTTTATGTTCCTTCTTTATAAAGGAACAAGTAAGGACATAACAAATTAATCAGAAAATGAGATACAGAATTAGACTAGAAAAGGAGAAAAATAATGAGGTCATAGCAAGTAAAAATATCTTAAAGAGGACAGAGTAATGAAAAGTAAGATTGGGAGTGATATAGAAAGTGAAACTTTGAATTATGAGAATTAAAAAAACACACAAAGGAATTGCAAATCTTGCTATTAAATGAAGTACATTTTTCAATAAAAGGAAAGAAAATGTCAAGTGTAGTAACACAAAGATGGTCTTGTAATGAAAGGAAATATTGACAATAACCCATGATAAAAACTCAACTTATATGCATTAATTACTATAGAAAAAAACTAAATTAGAAAAAACAGTAAAATTTCAAAATAAATATCAAAACAAATTCTGGAAATCAAAGATGAAATTAACAAAATTGAAAGTAAAATAGTTATTGAATTAATAAATAAAACTAGGAGCTGGTTTTGTGAAACCCCAATAAAATAAACTATTGGTTAATTTTATTTTTTTAAGAAGAAAACCTAATTAACAGTATCAAAGGGATGAAGCCAAGATGCCAGAGTAAAAGCAGTGACTTGCTTGAGCTCTCCCCCAAAGCCCTCCAAATACCTACAAAAAAATTGCTCTAAACAAATTCTAAAGCAGCAGAACCCACAAAAAGACAGTGAAACAAATTTCCAGCCCAAGACAACCTGGATGTTTGATTGGAAAGGTCCATCATGCCAGGCTGGGAGAGAAACTGAGTTCAGCATGGGCAAAGACCAGGCCTCAACGAACCTGGAGCAAGCCTCGGAGGACTGAATCACAGGCAGCTGTGGCAGTTTACAGACTTCTCAAACCACAAATGCCAAAGACAACTTAGAAGGTCAGGAGGAAAGGTCTGTGACCCCAGTGAGAGAGAAGCTCAGTCCTGGCCCCAGTACTTAACTAACATCTTAGAAAAAGTAATTGAACAAGTCATCAAGAAAATCCCTAGGAAAAAATCTCTAGAACAAGATGAATTTACAAATGAATTCTACCAAACTTTCAAAGAACAATTAATCCCAATATAACATAAACTATTTTAAAAAATAAGTAAAGAAGGAGTCTTGCCACATTTCTTTTTTGACAATAATATCATTTTGATAGCTAAACCATGTACAGCAAAAAAAAAAGAAGAAAACTATAGCCCAATTTTCCTGAGTATTAATGTAAAAATTTTAAATAAAACAGTAGCAAGGGGACAACAGTAATATATCACAAAGATCATACACTATGATCAGATGGTATTTATACAAAAAATTTGGGGATGATTCAATATTAGAAAAAACTATAGGTATAATTAAATATGTCAATATTAAAAAATCATGATTATCTTAACACTTGTAAGAAGTTTTGATAAAATATAATACCCAATTCTATTAAAGAAACCACTAGAAATCATAGTAATAAATGAGGCTTTTCTTAAAATGTTAAGTAGTATCTATATAAAAGCAAGAGCAAGAATTGTTCGTAATGGGGAAACACTAGATGTCTTCCCAATAAGATGGGGGTTGAAGCAAAAATGTCCAATACCCCCACTATTATCCAATACTGTACTAGAAATGCTACCTATAGCAATAACAGAAGGAAAAGAAGTTGAAGGAATAAAAATAGGCAATGAGGAAACAAAATTATTATTCTTGCAGTTGATATGGTATTACTCATACAACCTTAGAAAATCAATTAAAAAAACTGAAACAATTAAAAACTTTAGCAAATTTATAAGATATAATCACATAAATAATCAGAATTTCTATATACTTCCAATAAAACACAGAAGCAAGAGATAGAAAGAGAAATTATATTTAAAATAAATGGAAAAAAATTAAATATTTGGGAATCTACCTACCAAGACAAACCCAGAGACTTCATGAATATAATTACAAAACACCTTTCACACAAATGAAAACAGATCTACAAAAAATGGAGAAATATTAATTGCTGATGCATTTGCTGAGCTAATATAATAAAAATCACAATTGTTCCTAATTTGCTTTTTCAGTGTTATACCAATTAAGCTACAAATGAATTATTTTGTAGATCTAGAAAAAATAAAATGATCATATGGAAGAACAAAAGGTCAAGAAATCAACGGAATCAAAAAAGAAAATGTGATGTGATTGAAGAAGATATGGGAAAATTGGAACCCTATTGCATTGTTGGTGGAGTTGTGAAATGATCCAACCATTTTGGAGAGCAATTTGGAACTATGCCCAAAGGGCTATAAAAATGTGCATACCCTTTGACCCAGCAATAGCACTTCTAGGGCTATATCCCAAAGTGATCATGCAAATGGGAAAATGACCCATATGTACAAAAATATTTATAGCAGCTCTTTTTGTGGTAGCAAAGAATTGGAAATTGAGGGGAAGGAAGCCTAGCAATATCAGATTTCAAACTATGTTACAAAGTGTTAATCATGAAAACAATTTTTTATTTGCTAAGAAATAGAGTGCATGAGGGGAGAAGATAACAGGGATAAGGTAAAAAAGAAAGGCTGAGAAATAAAATACTGATTGAAAATAAGATGAAGGGAAATTCGCAAACAGTAATTATAATATTGAACGTGAATGAGATGTTTATAGCAGTTCTCTTTGTTGTGGTAAAGAACTGGAAATTGCAGGGATCGCCATCAACTGGGGAGTGGCTGAACAAGTTGCAGTGCATGGTTGTGACAGAATACTACTGAGCTATAAGAAATGAGGAGGTCAATGGTCTTTGAAAGGCATAGAAGGACTTGCATAAAATGATGAAGAGAGAAGGGAACAGAACCATGAGAATATTTTATGCAGTTTTAAAAACAACTTTGATCAACTAAGTCAACAAACGAAAAATAAAGGACATATGAAGAAAAACACTATCTGTATCCAGAGAAAGAACTGATAAAGAGAAATATTCATAGAACAATTTTATATATATTCATATGCATACATATATAAACGTATGTGTATACATATACATATGTATATGTATATGCATATTTGTGTCTATGGTAGACATATCTAGGGTAGGGGGTGGGAAGAAAAAAGAAATTTATATGATAACTGCTATATATTCGGAGATAATAAAAAGTTATATGTGGTAGATTTGTAATTTCATGTGCAATCATCTTTTTTATTGTACTGTGTTATAGAAATGCTTGCAGGATGATTTCAGAAAAAAAAAACCTGGAAAGACAAATGTGAAGTGTTACAAAGTGAAATGAGCAGAACCAGTACATCATACACAGTAACAGCAATATTGTATGATGAAGAACTGTGAATGACTTAGTTACTCTCAGCAATACAGTGATCCAAGACCATCACAAAGGACTCATAATGAAAAATGCTATTTGCCTCCAGAGAAAAAATTGATGTTGTCTGAACATTGACTGAAGCATTCTATTTTTTTCACTTTTTTTAATTTGAATCTTCTTGCACAATATGATTAATATGGAAATATTTTACATGATTATACATGTATAACTTAGATTGCTTATCATCTCAGAGTAGGAGAAGGGAAAAGGAGTAATAGAATTTGGAACTCAAAACTTTTTTAAAAAAGTAAATGTTTAATATTGTTTTTAAATGTGATAGGGGAATAAATAAAATGTTAAAATAATAATAAAACCACTCTGAGGCATCACTTTACACCTATCAGATTGGGTAACAAACAGAAAAGGAAAAGGACAAATTCTGGAGGTGATATGAAAAATAAGGGAAACTAATGCACTTTTAATGGAATTGTGGGTTGTTCCAACCATTCTGGCCAACAATTTGGAAATATGCCCAAAGGCCTATAAAATTGTATATACCATTTGATCCAGAAATAACACTACTAGGTTTGTATCCCAAAGAGATCAAAGAAAAAGATATATAAAAAAATATTTGTAGAAGCTTTTCGTGGTGACAAAAGATAGAAAATTAAAGGGATGCTCATCAATTGGGGAATAGCTGAACAAATTGTGGTTTATAATTGTGACTAAATACTATTGTGCTACAAAAAATGTGATCAGGATGGTTTTAGAAATACCTGAGAAGACTTATATTAATTGATGCAGAGTGAAGTGAATGGAACAAGGATGTCATTGTACACAGTAACATAAATACTGTAACAATGATCAGCTTTGGAAGACTTAACTACTCTGATCAGTACAATGATACAAGTAAATTCCTTAGGCCTCAGCATAAAAAATGCTATCTACTTTCAGAGAGAGAACTGATCAACTCTGAGTGCAAATTAAAGTATAATTCTTTTCATTTTATGTTCCTTGCCTTTTTTTCATCATTGCTAAGATGGAAATATATTTTGAATGACTTTACCTGTGTAATTGATATTACATATTCTTTGCCATCTCAGTGGTGGGGAGGGACAGGAGAGTAGGAGATAATTTGGAACTCATATTTAAAAAAATTGTTAAAATAAATATTCATATTATTATTTCTATATTTTATTTATATTATAAATATTTAGATTAAATAAATATTTAGATTGTTAAATTAGAAAATTAGTCTATTAAATTAAAAAATATAAAATTCTGCTTTTTTGGCATATCAAAACCCTTCATATGTTTTCATTCTTCCCCCAAAAGTTTCCATTCTTCTTAAACCATACACCACCCCCTGTACTCTATGAAAGTGGATTACTTGTTTCTATTCACATACAACACTCAATTTCTCAAATTGCCATTGACTGTCTGCAACACCTGAAATGCTCTAGTTTCCAAGTTTCAGCTAAAATCCTGACTTCCACAGTAGGCCTTTTCTATTTCCCTCCACACCGCCAGTGTTTTCTTCCCTCTGAAACCATCCAGGCATGCTGAGTCTATCATCAAGGTAAATGATTATAATAGTGCTAGATTAATTAGGAAGTCCATCATGTGGATTCTGATTCGTACACATACTAACTTTGGGAACTGGAACAAATCACTTAATTTTCTTGATCCTCAATTTATTCACTTTAAACTGAGAAAGTCAGATTTTATGATCTCTAAGATCCTTCTATCTCTGAAGGTATGATCCTTTAAAGTCTCTCTATCAAAGTCAATCCACTTTTGGACAACTCTATTGTAATGAAGGTTTTCCTGACACTGAATCCCCTTCAGTAATACTCAGCAAAAACAATTCACTTGTGGGAAGAATCACTTGTCTTCTAGGTGCTATGGTTAGTAACTTCTCATCTTAAGGCATCTTCACAACTTCACATTTCTCAAGGTAATTTTAACTCTCTTAGCAAAATAGAAATCCTATGTCTAGGATTCAGAACTTTTCCAGGTTTGTTCCCCTGACTGTACAAGCTGTAGGTTTTTTTTCTGCCTCTCAAGCAGCAAATGATGATGTTGCCATAACTGAGTGGAGCTGTCTAGTGAGCAGCAAGCTCAGTTCTTCTCTGAGTCTTAAGTTTGGCTTAACTTCCAGAAGCAGGAGGAAAGTCTTTTATTTTTCCACTGAGCTCTTTGAAGAAGCAAGGAATAGTATAGACTCATAAAAAGACTTTCCTCTATCTTATGGTGAGAAACAAAAATCCACGTTTCTGCCATGTAAGTCAGACCTAGATAAATTATTAAAACAGAATTCATATAAATATACATTTGTGTGATATGATACACCAATAAAATATTACTAATGTATCATATATGACATATACAATCCACAATATATATTATGATATATGTGATATAATATAATATTATACTTTAATATGTAACATATATGTATGATATAATACTATATCACATATTCAACAAACAGTTCTAGGTATAAGGGTTTCCCAGCTATCAACATCTGTTATATGCAAATTAGATGCTAGTACACAGGACATTTCTGGGTGAGGGTCTTTTACATGGGAGCTGCTTCATCAGTGTTTCTTGTATAACTCTTCATTTTTGCTCATTTCCAATCATAAAATTGTCCAAACCAAAAAGAAGAATCACCTTATAACTGTATAACTATGATTTCCCATACATTCCACACGTAAAGTGAAATATCAAGGGTTTCCAGAACCACAAGAACAACTACTATGTATGGTACTGTGCTAATGATTATGTATATAAAGAAAGTTAAAGACTGCTCCTTCTGTCAAGGAGTTCACAATCTGATGGTGGAGACTATAAGCAAATATGTACAAACATGATATGCACAGGATAAGTTGGAAATACTTAACAAATTCAAGGCGCTGAAATTAAGAGGTATTGGGAAAGGTTTTCTGTAGAAGATCAGATTTTAATTGGACCTTGAAGACAGGAGGTAGAGATGAGAAGAGAGAACTTTCCAGGCAAGTGGGAAAAACAGAAAAAAATGCCTCAAATGGAGAGATGAAGTGTCTTCCTCATGGAACTGGAAGGAGGATATTGTCGCTGGTTCAGAGTATATGACATAAGGTATAATATTAGAAAGCTGGAGGAGAATATGTCACGAATGGCTTTGAATGCCAGATTATGTTGTATTTGTTACTGAAGGTGATAGGGAGACACTGGATTTTATTGAATATGGTCCTGACATGGTCACACCTCTGCTTTAGTAAAATCACTTTGGCAGCTAAATGGAGGATATTTAAAAACACTCAAACCATTATAATTATAGATAAGGAAATATGTATATGTATATACATGATTTTTCTAAATTCATCTCGTTTATCCAAAATCGACAAATTGTTTCTTTTTTCAAGTTGCTCGTTTCCTTGACTATAATCTTACAGTTAAAGAAAGACTTAAGTATGTGAAATTTTTTAAGAAAATATGCAAGGTAATCATGTTAATATTTTGTTTTTAGAGTCATGTTAGATCATGGGAAGTTAATATATATATATGTGTATATATATATATATATTTTAAAGTCTTGAATCTCTTAATTTGAACTCATTTGCTATTCAATGTACCCATACTAATTATCATGAATTCCTTTGGTATTCGTTGTAATAGCACTAATTATCATGAAATTGTTTGGTATTCATTGTAATAGTACTGATCATAAAGAATTCATTTGACATTTATGAGGATATCACATGTATTTCCTTTGCATGCAACTGTAATTTAGCATCTGTAAAGCATTACTTAATGAAGATACAAAATCAAATGTTATTCACGTTAAAGACAAAAAAAAACCACACAAGTATCACCAAAAAAATTCAGGGAGTAAAAACCAAATAAAATCATATGGAGGTTTTTATCTGAACAGCACTTCCCATTAAGTGACACCTTGTCTCTTATAACTTAAAGAAAAATAAAAAGAATTAGATATCTTTTGATAATGGAGTATTTGTAGATTTTAAATTTAAATTAACAATTCAAACCTTTCTAATATATCTATTCATTTTGACAACAAAGTAGAAAGTAATTAGGACCCACTAATCAATTTTGAGGACATATTTTGACTACACTTGGGACAAACAACTTGGAACTATTTTCATACACATTATGTCTTCATTAACATTATTTGTGGAATTGAGTGCCTTGCCCACAGAATGTGGATTAAAAAAAACACTATTTAAATGCAGATGTGTTAAGAAATTTACATAGAATTTAGGACTCCCTTCATCTCATAATGAAGACCATTTCTTGAGGTGCCCCAGCTCCAGAGTTCCCCACCTCCTCTCCATCTGCACCTTCATCTTGGAATATCTCACCCCTGAGATCTGCTCTCCTTATTTGTGTTTCTCTGAACTGATCCATGATTTCTTGAGGGGTTCCAGACAGTCTCATATTTCCCTTTCTCAGAAACCCTTCACAATCCCCTTAGAATGTAAGCTACTTGAAAGCAGAGACTTTCTTATTACTTGGAGTCTGAATGCAGATTGAAGCATACTATTTGCTATTTTTTTTTCTTCTGTTGAGTTTTGTTTCCTCTTTCTGGTGGTTCCTCCTATTGGTTCTAATTCTTACTTACAACATCACTAATGTGAAAATGTGTTTAATAGGAATGTATATGTATAACCTGTATCAGATTGTGTGCCGTCTAGGGGAGGGTGGTGGGAAGGAAAAGGGAGAAAAATTTTAAACTCAAAAGCATATGGAAGTGATTGTTGATAAATCAAAATAAATTAATTTTAAAAAATCAACTAAATTAATAATAGAATAACAATTGCAAAATTTGTGCATGGCTAGGTAATATTGTAAAACTGAACTAGCTGTAAGCATTACTAAAGTGGTTGTATAATTTACCTTCAAAGTAAGGCATCAGAATGAGAAAAGAAACAAGCCCCCTTGCATTTCATTATATAATGCCACACTGACTCGTTATGTTATCTCAGATGTGAATGCAGTATCATTTGATCTGTCATGATGAGAAAGACTGAAAAGAAACCCAATCACTTTTCTTTTCATACTCATTGGCTGTAAGCACAGGATGCAATAAATAACCAACTTAAATAAAAAAAAAATAAAGAAAGGTGTGTTATCCTAGAAGACAACAGAAGACAGGAAGCTAGAGCCACACATAGCTCCTGCCCTTCCTATTATTATCGTCCTGTCCATTATCTGAAAAAGAATTGACTCATATCTGAATGTAAGGTAGTTTGCAGCTCTAACCAGAGTGATGTCTCTGTTCCTTTATCTTAAAATAGAAGACAGAAAACCCATCCAGTGAAGAGAGACACATTATCAATGCTTGTGCTGCCTCATTTATTTTATGAACATATTTATTCCCACTGGATTATTTTCTGGGCATGTTCCTAAACCTCTTCATGCTAAAGTTAAGTACAAATGACTTTTAAAATCACCAGGAATGCAAGTTTCTATATGCTTTTCTGGGCCCAAGAATGAAGACTCTGAGACTTTAGATGATCATGAACAATAAAAAAGAGGAAGAGATATATGGTCTCCTACTTACCTCCAGCTGAATATAGTAGCAAGGATATACTTTGTGGCACAAGATAGATAGTTCTTCAGAGAGAGGTGAATCTTAGGCTGGAGCTAGAAGTAAGTGCATCACAATTCCCTCCACCTCCTCCCATAAGAACAGGAGCATATTCTTTGGAAATGTTTTACATTCATTCCATCACCTCCTGACATACTTAGGGAATTCAATATTCACATTGATTTCCTTTGGAATTCTCTCTGAGAAGTTAATCCATCAACTTCCTCACTTCATATGACCCAATTCTCCTGTGTATTTCAACTAAGGCAACCAAACCTTTGGCCCAAAATTGTTCCTTCTTTATGAACTTAAACACTGAAAGTCCTATTTCTGATGGTGTTCTCTGCTTCTATGTCTCTTCATATCTGTATGATGCAGAATATGGTCCTAGGATTATGTTTATCCTTCTGATGATCTCCAACCCTTCCATTCTTCCTTTTTCATCTAACCATTCTATTTCTTATTGTACATCCAGACCTTTAAGCCCTCATTGTACACCCAGTCCTTCATCACTACTCTATCCACACTTTGCTCACTTCATCATCTTGACTCTATTGTTAACTGTTTGTGTCACTCCTGCCTTTATATTAGGAGTTTTAAATATGCATTTAATGTTTGCTTAATCTTTACATCCTTTAGTGTCTTCAGCTACCACGCCTTATTCCTCTACTCTATAGAGATACCTTGCCTTGATACTGCCTTCACCCACAAATGTCCCATGTCTATGATCAAAACCTATTACATTCCTTTATCTAAATATAACTTCTATCATCTCATCACTCTCTGTACCTATCTGTGCTAAACTCTGTCATCTTCAAAATAACTCCACCCCTTAGTATTTTCTCAGTCTACCACCCCTGCCTTGATCTAATTTTTTGCCTTTCACACTCCTAACCCTTTAGTTAACCAATTTAACTCTATACTATCCTTTACCTTTGAAACTTTTGCTCATATCCTTTGCATGCTCATAATTTACCAAACCATCACTCTAGATTATTCTCCTCACATGTTTCCTCTGCTCCTACTAACATCAACAGAGTTGGAAGAAGAACATGCAAAACATATTCTACAGAGCAGAGATGGAGGAAGAAACAAAAGGAGTTGAACTGGTTCCAGTATAAGTAATTTCAATTTGGACTTCACTGAAGTAAGGCAGGCCTTTTAAATAGACTGTTCCAAACCAGGTGGGTGTATTTTTTTTTCTTCTTTAATCTCATCACGCTATTTCCAAGCCTCCCCAAAGCAGAGGGTTTCTCATAGCTTTACTGAGCATATAGAATCCATTCACCTTGTGTTCCTTCTCTAGCCTCTTCACTATATCCTAATAACAGTAAGAATCAGCCCTTGTTTTCTGCTTTATTCCAAATAATGATGAGTAGTTGGCTATTCTCTTTAACAAGGCCAAATATCTTTGATCCCATTCACTCCCATATTCTCTGAAAATTTGTCCCCACGATCATTCCCTCATCTCTATAATCTTCAAACTGTTCCTAAGTTCTAGCTCCTTCCTTGCTGCCTATAAATATGCCTAAGTTTTCCCTACCTTAAAATAATCTACCTTGATCCTACTATCCCTCCTCTTGTTATTATTCTATATCTCTCCTTCCTTAAATTCCTAGAAAGAACAGTTTTCCATCCACTTTCTTTCCACCTGCTTCTCAATTTTTTATAGCCTGGTTTACATACTAATTGTTCAACTGAAACTGCTCTCTCCAAAGGCACCAATGATTTTGATTGATTGTCATTCTAATGACTTACTCTTAATCATTATCCTTCTTGATTTTTTGGGGGCATTTTATAATTGGCCACCGTATTTTTTCTGCATACGCTCTCCTCTCTGGTATTCCATGAAAATATTCTTTGATGGTTCTCTTTTTTTTCACTTTTTTAATTAATTTATTTTACTTTATCAACAATCACTTCCATAAGTGCTAGAGTTTTAAATTTTCTCCTCCACCCCTTCCCATCTCCCCCTCCAAGACGGCATGCAATCTGCACATATATATCACACATGCATATACATTCATATTAAACATAGTTTCACATTAGTGATGTTGTAGGTAAGAATTAGAATCCATAGGAGGAACCACCAGAAAGAGGAAACAAAACTCAACAGAAGAAAAAAATAGCAACTAGTATGCTTCAATCTGCATTCAAACTCCATAGCTCTTTCTTTGGATGTGGCTAGCATTTTACATCATGAGGCCTTTGAAGATGTCTTAGATCCTTGTATTGCTGAGAAGAGTTAAGTCTATCAGTATTGCACAACATGGCTGTTATTGGGTACAATGTTCTCCTGGTTCTACTCATTTCACTCAGCCGCAGATAATACAATTCTTTCCAGGTTTTTCTGAAGTCTGTCTGCTCATCATTTCTTTTTTATTTCTTTCTTTTTTGTTCTAGATTTCTTCCTTTTATTAATTTATTTTGAACTACCAACAATCACTTCTATAAGCTTTTTTTTGGAGGGGGGCTAGGCAATGGGGTAAGTGACTTGCCCAAGGTCACACAGCTAGTAAGTGTTATGTGTCTGAGAATGAATATACATTCATATACCACAACTTGTTCAGTCATTCCCCAATTGATGGGCATCCTTTCAATGTCCAATTCTTTGCCACCACAAAAAGAACTGCTACAAATATTTTTTGTACATGTGGTTCTATTTCCCATTTGTATGATCTCTTTGGGATACAGCCCAAAAAGTACTATTGCTGGGTCAAAGGGTATACATATTTTTATAGCCCTTTGGGCTATAAATTGCTCTCCAAAATGGTTGGATCATTTCACAAATCCACCAACAATGCATTAGTGTTCCAATTTCCCCACATATTTTCCAACATTTATCATTTTCCTGTTTTGTCATGTTGGCCAATCTGATAGGTGCAATGTGGTACCTTAGAGTTGTTTTGATTTGAATTTCTCCAATCAATAATGATTTAGAGCATTTTTTCTTATGACTATAAATGGCTTTAATTTCTTCATCTGAGATCTGCCTGTTTATATCCTTTGACCATTTATGAATTGGAAAATGACTTGTATTCTTATAAATTTGACTTAATTCTTTACATATTTTAGAAACGAAGCCCTTATCAGAGACACTGGTTGCAAAAATTCTTTCTCAATTTTCTATTTTCCTTCCAATCTTGGTTGTATTGGCTTTGTTTGTGCAAAAACTTTTCAATTTAATGTAATCAAAGTTATCCATTTTGCATTTTGTAATATTCTCCCCATCTCCTATTTGGTCATGAATTCTTCTATTCTCCATAAATCTGATAGGTAAACTATTCCTTGCTCTCACAGTTTGCTTATAATATCAGCCTTTATATCTAAATCATGAATCCATTTTGATTTTATTTTGGTATGTGGTGTGAGATTTTGGTCTATGCCTAGTTTCTGCCATACTATTTTCCAGTTTTTCCAGCAGTTTTTACCACATATTGAGTTCTTATCCTAGAATCTGGGGTCTTTGGGTTTATGAAATAATAAATTACTATAGTCATTGACTACTGTGTCTTACACATTTAACCTATTCCACTGATCCATCACTCTATTTCTTAGCCAGTACCAAGCAGTTTTGATGATTGCTGCTTTTTAATATGATTTAAGATCTGGAACAGCTAGGCCATCTTTCCCTACATTTCTTTTCATTAGTTCCCTTGATATTCTTGACCGTTTGCTCTTCCAAATGAATCTTGTCATTATTTTTTCTAACTCTATAAAATGATTTTTTCATAGTTTGATTGATATGGCGCTGAATTAGCTTATGTTGAATTGTCATTTTTGTTATATTAGCTTAGCCTACCCATTAGCAACTGATGTTTTTCCACTTATTTAGAACTGACTTTATTTGTTTGAAAAGTATTTTGTAATTGTGTTCATGTAGTTCCTGGGTTTGTTTCAGGAGGAAGACTCCTAAGTATTTTATAATGTCTACAGTAACTTTAAATGGAATTTCTCTTTCTATCACTTACTGTTGGGCTTTGTTGTTAACATATAGAAAGGCTGATGATTTAAGTGGGTTTATTTTATGTCCTGCAACTTTGTGAAAGTTGTTTATTATTTCAAGTAGTTCTTTTACTTGATTCTCTAGGATTCTGTAAAGAGTAAAAGCTTTGTTTCTTCCTTGACTATTCTAATACCTTCAATTTCTTTTTCTTCTCTTACTGCTAAAACTAACATTTCCAGTATGACATTAAACACCAGTGGTGATAACAGACATCTTTGTTTCACCCCTGATCTTATTGGAAATGCTTCTAGCTTGTCCCCATTACATATGATGCTTGTTGAAGGTTTTAGGTAGATGCTATTTATTATTTTAAGGAAGACTCCATTTATTCCTATGCTCTCTAGTGTTTTTAATAGGAATGAGGGTTGTATTTCATCAAAAGCTTTTTCTGCATCTATTGATATAATCACATAATTTCTGTTCTTGTTATTAATATGGTCAATTATGCTTGTATTTTCTTTATACTAAAACAACCCTTCATTCCTGGTATAAATTCAATCAGATGACAGTATAATCTTTTGATATGTTGCTATACCTTCTTGGCTAATATTATATTTAATGTTGAAGCTGCAAGATCCTGTGTAATCCTGACTGTGGTTCCATGATATTTAAATTGTTTCTGGCTGCTTGCAGTATTTTCTCATTGACCTGGTAATTTTGGAATTTGGCTGCTATATTCCTTGGCATTTTCAATTTGGGATCTCTTTCATGAGGTAAGCGGTGGATTCTTTCTATGGCATTTTACCTTCTGGTTCTAGGACCTCAGGGCAGTTTTCCTTGAGGATTTCCTGAAAGATACTGTCCAGGCTCTTTTTTTCATCGTGGTAGACCAATAATTCTTAAATTGTCTTTCCTGGATCGATTTTCCATGTCAGTTGTTTTACCAATGAGGTATTTTATGTTTTCATCTATTTTTTTTTCATTTTTTTGTTTCTGTTTGACTGATTCTTGCTCTCTCATAGAGTCATTAGCATCCATTTGCCTGATTCTAATTTTTAACAAATTGTTTTCTTGTATTAGATTTTGTACCTCCTTCCCCATTTGGCCAATTGTATTTTAGGGACTTGTCTTCTTCAGGGTACTTTTTCCAGTTGGCCAATTGTATTTTTTAAGGACTTGTTTTCTACAGTTAATTTCTGTACTTCCTTTTCCAAGTTATTGACTCTTGCATACCTCTCATTTCTTTTCCCAATTTTTTCTTCTACCTCTCTCATTTGACTTTTAAAATTCTTCTTGAGCTCTTCTGAGAAGGTTTTTTGGGCTTCAGACCAGTTCATGTTCTTTTTTGATGTTCCAGATGTGGGTTTTTTGACAATGTTGTCCTCTTCAGAATTTCTGTCTTGATCTTCACTCTTCCCATAATAAGAATCTATCATACATTTCTTTTTGCTCATGGTATTTGCTCATTTCTTGGCCTTTAAAGAAATTGAGCTCTCCTGCTGGGGATCAGGGGGCACTGACCTAAGCTTCTTGTGTTTGGAGCCCAAGGTCTCGTTACTGGCTTTGTATGCTGGGGCCTCTGATGCTGGCAGTTAGAGATGTAGGGTTCTGGCAGCTTACCTGGTGTTGGGCTGGAATCAGCAACACTGGAACTCTAGGGGTAGGATTGGGTAGTGTGGCCCCTGAAGGTTGCCTGCTCACCCAGTTCTTTCCTTCCTTTTGCTTTCTTCAGCTCCTTTCAGATGGATGTTGTAGGGTGTTTCTCCACCTGGGGCCCCTTGGAGCACTTCCCAGAGTTTTGCTGAGGCACTGGGAGAGCTGGTTGCTGTAAAATGCCAAGGCACTTGGTGGTTTTATGAGCTGGTTTCCACCAGTTTCCCCACTCTCACCGAGGCACTCGGGGTTCCTGATGTTGGTATTTGCTTGCTCTACCACCTGGGTTTCAGGATCTCCTCCTGCTATGCCAAGGTGGGGCTTTCTGCTAGGCTGCTGGCATGCCTCCCTTTCTGTACTGCTCACCTTCCTCCAGGGCAAGAGGGGCCTTTCCCATTAATCCCTCAAGCTACCTGGGCTACTGGACTGCTGCACCCCATCTTTCTTCTAGTTCAGCTGTTCAGGGTTTTTCCTGGGGCGATATTTTTCTGGGCTTTCAGAGGTTAATAAGGGAGGGTAAGAGTTACTTACTTCTTCCTCTGCCAACTTGGCTTCTGGAAGTAGATGATGATTTTTAACATAACTATTTCTGTGTGTGTATGTACATGTTTGAGAAGTGTTATAATCTCATTTTCTAAAGGTTTACCAAATATCTTGGGAATTATTATTGTTAATATTACTACTATCATCACTGATGGAACATTTACACGAATGTTTTGATCATCTTACATTGCCTCCCAAAAAGTACTAGCTCCACCAAAGTAGATTAATCTTTATTAAATGGCCAAAAAGTTCACCACACTATAATAAACCTGTTAATGAGCCTTCTTGATCTTATCTAGTTTTGGATCTTATCTAGGCTTTCAGGCCAAATACTCAGATCACTACTGGATCCATAACTGAATTTTTTCCAAGTTGGTAAATTCTTCAGTATTTCTTATTCAACTGACATAATCTTTACAAATTCACAATTATAAGCATCCCTTGGTAATTTGGAGAAGGCATCAGTTAAGGACTTTGGTTAAAGGAAACATGTTTATATGATTACCATTGAAAAGTAGTCAATAGAAGTAGTAGCTCAGGCTCCAGTAGAAAATGAAAATGGAAAATATTCTTCTCTTGGTTTAAGGATCCTTGGATCCATTACCTCATGAAAAAAAAAAATGTTTATCTCTGTGTAGAGATGCCTGCTTATGCTTGAATGTGGCTGCTCAGTCAGCAACAACATTGTGTTAACCATCACATAAATGGTGACCACACAAGAGAAAGCTTTTAAGCTCATTCTTTTGTTTTCATGCCTGTATTGGTATTCATTGCTTATTTCCAACTAGTGATAACCTTTGATCCTCATTCTTTTCCTTTGTGACCTAGCTGAACTTCTCTCAGGTACAGTATGAATTATTTTCATTGACTGAACAACCCATGCTGCTAAAAGCTACTGTTGTGTAAAACAGGGTGAAAATATTCTCCCTCTGGTCAAATTTCATTGAAAATAATCTTTTGTTTAATGGACTATAAAAGTGTAACATTTTTCCCTTAGAGTTTCTATAGTATGTTAAAAATATTCTTCAAATTTATAGCAGATAAATCCCTTTCAAATGAAGATAATAATTTACATTTATATAGAACTTTACTTGTCACAAAGCACTTTCACATTCAAGATCTCATTTGATTGATTAGAAATATAGGCAGATGTAGTAAGTCCAGAAAAAAAAATAGATTGGGATGTTTGTATTTTCTTATAGCTATGAGATTGACACAATGTAAATAAAGCCTGTAATTTTTTTTTCACTCAAGTTGTGAAGTTTGGGACTATAGTACTTATCACTTTTATCTCTTGATCCTTTAGTTAAATATTGAAAGTTGCATTTCTAATGGTGTTCTATGCTTCTGTGTCTCTTGATATCTTTGTAATGCAGAATATGCTCCTAAGACTACAACTTTTACTAAGCTAAGCTATCCATCCATTCTCTTGCATATAATACCAACATGATAAAAGGCCATAGATATAAGCTTAAACCTTTTAGCATGTCTGATGAAATAGATTTTGGGAAGTTATTATTTAAAATGTTATGTAAAAATAATTGTTTTAAAAGTTTCCAGCATGTTTATGCCAAGACAAGTGCTTCTACATGTAACCTTGATTCCATTCCATTCTATCTTCTGCAGCATATTGTCCAGCATTGTCATTCTCAATCTCTCACTAATCCTCGATCTGTCTCTACATACTGCTCATTTTACCCCAGTTTCCCATGCATATTTTACAGACCTTTCTTTAAAAGATTTATGATTTCTGGAGCCAGGTAACTCTGTGTCCCCAGGTAGAACACAATAACTAAAAAGCTGTAAGAGTCAAAAATAAATCAGCACTTACTGGCCTGGACTCTGATGAAGAAACTCTTTGAACTTATTTTTTTAACTAAAATTTTAACAAGCATTTAATAAGCACCTAATATATTCCAGGAACTGTGGTAAGCACTTTACAATTATAATCTGATTTTAGCATCACAAAGACCCTGAGAAGTAAGCTCTGTCATTATCCCCATGTTATTATTGTTTAGTCATTTTTCAGTCAACTCTTTGTGACCCCATTGGGGATTTTCTTGGCAAAAATTACTGAAGTGGTTTGCCATTTCCTTCTCTAGTTCATTTTACAGTTGAGAAAACAGAAAAAAACAGAGGTTAAATGGCTTGCCCAGGTCACAGAGCTGATCAGTTTCTGAGGCCAAATTTGAATTTAGGAAGATCAGTCTTCCTGACTTGAGGTCAAGACTTTATCCATTGTACCATCTAGCTTTCTAATCCCCACTTCACAGATGAGAAAATGGAGAAAGGCAGAGGTAAAGAGACTACTAGGGTCAAATAGCTTGTAAGTATCTATGGTCAAAGTTGAACTCAGGTCTTCCTGTTTCCAAATTCATGGCTTTATTCACTGTGCCACCTGCTTTTAGAAACAGAACCCTTTGATTAGTCCAAACATTAAGTCATGCCAGAATGGTAGAAACTGGTTTCACATTAGTACAGTCTTTTGTGACTTAGGGTCATCTGACAAATTGAAATCTGAGAGCAAAACTTTAGAGAAGTAATTTCTACTTAATTTACCACTAAAGAGTAACCATTTTATAAGCCCTAAGCTGTGTTAATAATTAACCATATGCTAATATAAATAATAAATATAATATTCATATAATATACAACATTATAATACATATAAATAATATTTATATATTGTAATATATAAATATAATAAATTATATGTAACTTATAAATTATATATAATTTAGAAAAATATATAATAAATTATAATATATAAACAAATAATATTTATATAATAATAAATATAAATAATGTAAAAATAAATAAATAAAAATAATGAAAGTTGAGATGTATAGGTTCTACAACAATAGTGTTTACACAAAAGTTGGAATTAAGATACAAGGAGTTTTTCCAAACCTAAGTATTTATTATTATTAATGCCAACTATGAGGAAAGAACTGTGTTAATTACTGAGGATGCAAAGACAAAAAAATTCCTTTCCTCGAGAGGAACAACTGTCTTTCAGTTATAATGGAATGAGATTATGTAGCAGAACATTTCTTTCCTCTAATTGTTTCATTTCTATTCTATAGTTTTGGCATTCAACCTTTGGTAGAACAACACTATCCAGTACTATTTAGCCAGTGTGAAAAGGTAAGTTAAGGAGCTGATTTTGTTTACATTACTTGGATTTTACTGTACAGCTAGGGTAAAAATTTCTATGGACAAACCAAATCCAAGAAATATCATTGGCAAATTAGCCTACAGACTTCATTCATGACATCTCTCATTATTTGTAATGAGAGTTCTTTATACATAATGATTCCAGAATATAGCTCTTTAATTTACCAGAAGAAAAATGCCCAGTGGGAATCAGGTTTAATGAAAGAAACAGTCTCAAATCAGTCAGACTAGCAGCATTATTGTAACAACAACAAAAGAAAGCCACAAAAAAACCTTAGGATTTCTTACTCTTCTAAGCTTATAATTTTCTGATTCAACTAAATTTATATAGAATTAATGCCAAGTTGGGACTGTAAGATGCTTCATATATTTAGATGTCTTTTCAATGTCTGCAAAGCATATTGACTTTTACCTCATGAGAATCTCATTTCTATCACTGTTACTCATTACAATTAAGACACATTTAGATTTAACTAAGGACTGGGCAATTGAAAAAAAATCATCTTATTTCCAAGGTGTCACATAACTCTCATACCTCCAATATGGATTCAATACTTCAGTTTGACCTCTGAGAAACTTAATATATCTCCATTTCTATAGCACTGGACTCAGTTTTTCAGATAATAATACTTCTTTACATGTTTTAATTTCAGTGACATGGACAAATTCAGTTTGAAGGCAAAATCTTTTCAAACTCAAATTCTGTAGAATTATAAATCTTATTGCTCCTATTCATTCAATATCATTAGACCAAAACCTGAGAACTATATCTATTCATTGAAGAAGGCATAATAATATTGACATTGACAGTCAAAATTACTTAGAAATCAGTTCCAAAGCAGAATGAGAGCCTCCCATGTTACATCCAGACAGTGCTGTGTCCTTTTATTCTTCAAATATTTAAAATCATTTGTTAAGATTTTTCTCCAGTCTACTCCCTTCTTCCACATCCCACATAGCTTAGATTTCTTCTCCCATTATCAACCCCTTTACTCCTGCCTCAAAAGAGGTAGCCCTTCTTAACAAAGCAAACACCTCTACATGCACTTCCAGCCATCTTCTCAAGCAGCTTACCTCCTTTATCTTCAGCATTTTCTTTCTAATCTCCAAACTTCTTATCTGTTGACTGCTGTCCTGATGCCAACACCCTCTTAGTTTTCCCATTATTTAAAAAACAAACAAAAACAAACATTGCCCACAAGATCCCTCATTTCCATCCATTTTTCATCAACTATTGTCAAGTATCATTCCTCTTCTCTATGCTTAAAGTCATTAAGAAAGATATATACACTAAGTAGCTTCACTTCCTCTCTCACTAGTTTCTGATGCCCTTGAAATCTTTCTTTTCACTTAATTCTTGAGCTACTCTCTCCAGCTGTCAAAGTTTACTTAATTACCAAATAATGGCCTTTTCTCAATCCTTGTTGACCTCTACACAGCTTTTTTTCATTGTTGATTACTCTCTTCACCCTGATACTCTCTTACCTCTGGCTTTCATGACACTACTCACTCATGGTTCACCTCTTATACATCTAAGTACTCCTTCAGTGTCTTCTATATGGATCCTCATTCATATCATTCCCACTAACCATGTGTGTACCCTCAACCCAAGGTTCTTTGCTGAGTCCTATTCTCAAACTATACTGCCTTGATTAGAGATCTCATAAACTCTAAATGATTCAATTATCATTGTTATAAAGATGAATCACAGATTTATTTATTCAGCTCTAATCTCTCTGTGACTTCCAATCTCACAATACCAATTTCATCTTGTACATTTGGAACCAGAAGTTCCATTGTTATATCAAATATAATAAGTCCAGAACTTAACTCAATATCTTTAAAAAAAAAAAAACTACTTTCTTCTCTTCTCAAATTCCCTATTCCTATCAAGGACACCACTATCCTTCCAGAATCAAAACTTCACGTAAGGCACACATGATCTCATGCTTCAATTAATGTAATAGCCTTCAAATTTTTCTCATTGTCTCAGTTTTCTTGCCTACTCCAATTCAACTTCCATTCAGCTACCAAAGTTCATTTCTTATTTTATAGGTTTGATCATATTAAACCCTATACAATAAAATCCAGCAGCTCCCTATTACATCCAGGATCAAATAGGGAAATCTCTGGCTTCTAAAGCTGCTCACAAACTAGCATCTTCTTACATTTCTGGTCTTGTTATATTTTACTCTCCTCCACATAATCTACCAACCAGCAGCACTGGCCTTCTTGCTATTCCTCATATAAGATATTTTATCTCCCTCCTCAATTGCCTTGTACTGACTACCACCAGTACTGGGAATGTTCTTCCTTTACACACCTGTCTCCTGACTTCTCTTACTTCAATCCAGACTCATCTCAAATCCTACCTTCTGGAGGAATTCCTATCCAAACCCACCTACTGCTATGGCCTTTCCAATGAAAATTTTTGCTACTTATGTAGTATATATCTTGTATGTAAAATTTCTTACATATTTTTCTCCCATTGGACTCTGACCTCCTTGTAAGCAGGCACCATGCTTTTGTCTTTCCTTGTATTTCCATCACAAAGCACAGTACCTTCATATCATAAGTTTAATATGTGCTTATTTACTGGCTAATTGACATCTAATGTCTTACCCTTGAATCATTTTACTTTCATAGGTTATCCGTAGTTTGTCACTGTCCAAAGTTGTTGTTGTTGAGTTGTTTTTCAGTCATGTCTGACCTTCCTGACCCCATTTTGGGTGTTCTTGGCAAATATATTGTAGTGGTTTTCCATTTCCTTTTCCAGTTTATTTTATAGATGAGGAACTTGTCCAGGGTCAAATAGCTAGCAAGTGTCTGAGGCAGATTCGAACTTAGGAAGTTAAGTCTTCCTGACCTCAGGCTGGTCACTCTCTACACTGTGCCACCTAGCTACCCCTTACCTTACTTGTAAGGTAAATGAGGCTAAGAAAAAGTGAGTGATGACCAGGAACACACAACTAGCAAGCATTTGAAGCTGAAATTGAACTCAGATCTTCTTGAACTCACATTGAGCAATCTATTCCCTATTTTATCAGGTAGCTGTTTTCCACAGATGGTGTGAAACCTCATCATCACATACAGTTCATACCATCCAGTCACTTTTCTAGCAATGGTTGCAGTTTATTATGGCCAATGGGAAGGACCAGGGATGTATCCTAATTTGTCTGTCATGGATGTCAGGAATCCATCTTGTGGCTTTCTTTACACATTGACTGAGGCAGAGAAGACTAGAAAGAAGGGAGAGATATAATCGTTCTTTTACACTGAAATGGAGGCATATACCAAAATGGTATTAGTCATGACAAGAAAGGGAAAAATTTATAGCCAGCTGGAAAAGTAAAACATGCTATGGAAAATGAGAGTGAGAAACTTGAAAATGTTAAGAGAATGAAATATTTTTAGCATGCTTATAAGAAAGATGTGATAAAGTGAGTGTTAGAAAATCCTAGTGTGATTTGGTGATGATAAAAGTGATACCAATGTGGCCCTGGGCAAGTCACGTAATCCCAGTTGCCTAAAAAAAGTGATAAACATGTGTTATACTGTAAACTTTATTAAGTCAAAGTTTCTCTTCTTCCTTGTAATTCTTTAGTTTCTAGAACTGTTCTATGAATATTTATCAAACGAATGAATTAATATGTTTGAAGTACCACTTAGAATGTTTTGTTTTGTTTTTTTAAGATAGTAGATTGAAAAGCATTTGTAGAGTTACAGGCATCATATAAGAGAATGAATGTAAAATGTGGTCCAGCAAACCCTTTCAGAGGGTCCTAGAGGCCAAAACTATTTTTATAATAATATTCATATGTTATTGTTTCTAATCTGGTAAATATTAATATATACTGAGGGGTACACTGGCAGCCAGCTTGAACTGGCTCTTCAGATTGTTAAATTTTTATCATAAGCATTTAAACCTTGGAAATTAGCAAATGGCACAATCAAGGCTTGATTTATTATTTTGTTTATTGTCTAGACTTAAGAAACTGATACAGAAAATGTTAATTATGCAAATTAAACTTAAAAAAAGAAAAAGAAAATCTCATTTCTCCTCTTCCTTGGTCACCACAATGTTCACTCATACTCTTAATCCATCATTGTTTCTAGATTTGGCTTTAATCTCAGAAAGGTACATAATTTATTTACTTTTACAAAATTCATACTAGTTAATTTCTTAAATGTATTTTTGTAAGGCAACTTCTTAGGCATAGGAATAACTTCTACTTTGTGGGATAATGTTCAGTATCACTCTGAAATGAATGGTATGGTGATATGTATAATAAAAATAAATAGATTTTGTGGGGACCAACCAATCTCTGCCACAAATCTCTGCAAACAGAACTGTTTCACATAGCTATCAACTGTGTCTAGCCTAGAGAAGAAAAAAAAATATCTGTCATGGGAAATTACATGAAAAATGTTTACCTTGCCTCATATAAGTACCATAGAACTTACTTGAATGCTATTTAGCCCCAAAGAAATTTAGGTATACAGAAGGCCTTTCCTTATGTACTTAGTCATTAATGTCCTGCCCAAAATTATTTGTATATATTTGGTATTGATTTATCTGTATGCATGGGTATCTACCGTATAATGTAAGATCCTCAAGGGCAGAGACTATTTCATTTTTGAATCTCTAGTATCTAGGACTGTGCCTGACACATAGACACTAACTACTTTTTGAATGAGTGACTATAACTAGATTTTGTTCTTTTTCTTCCTTTTTTCTTCTGTTACACCTTAAAAATAATTAACATATCATTACTATATGCTTCTCCTTAACACCTCAGGAAGCATTACATTGGCATATATCTTGTTTAAAATGCATATTGTGAGAACCTAAGAGGGGACTGCTTGCTGTGTAGTTATATACAGTGAAGCTTTGTTTATCAGCCTGAGGATTACAACAATGACTTCTTCAACTCTTCCATCTGGGTTCTTTTCCCCTTGGAATTGTATTATGTGCATGTAGAAGATATCCCAGTATATCAGTTTATTATACACATTGTTGTGCATATGAACAAGAGGTATCCCAACTGTATCTGGCCTCTCTGGTCCCTGTCCCATGATGAAAGATGCCTGAGGACTGGGGCTGGTTCTAGGGAAATTAATGAGGGGAAAAGTTTTGTGTGTGGTGTGTATTCAGCCACTGATAGCATCTATTTCTCTCAATTATGTATCATATGGCAGGCACTATATCTTGTCAGCACAAGAAATCAATATCAACACAAGAAACAATTAGAAAAAATATTTTGTCTCAATAATATTTGCATATAAAACTATGAGATGTATAGAAAAATAAGTATAAGATAATTTAGTTTGGGTATAGGAAATATAACTTTTTTTTTCCATTGGCTGAATATTATAAAATTAGAAGTCATGGAATGTCTATACCTAAGAAGGTAGACACTAGTGATGAAGTTTTTTAAACCAACATAGTAATTACAGGAATGCACATAACATGCACAGTACTACATGTTTGTGTGTGTATATACATGCACATATACATGTGTTTTTATTTCAGAGCTATGATCAATATTTAATTTAATTGACTTCTGCTTATGGGAGCCAAGGTGGCAGAGTAAGAGGTGAGTCTCTTTTACCCTCCCCTATTAACCCCTGAAAGCCCAGAAAATATCACCCCAAGAAAAACCCTGGAACAGCTGAATCAGAAGAAAGATGGGGTGCAGCAGTCCAGCAGCCCAAGTAGCTTGAGGAATTAATTGGAAAGGTCTCTCTTACCTTGGGGGAAGGGGAGCAGTACAGAACTGGAGGCATCCCAGAAAGCTAGTGGAAAACCCCACCTCAGCATACCAGGAAGAGATCTTGAAACCCAGGTGGTGGAGCAGGCAAACACCAACACCTGCAGCCACAAGTGCCTCACTGAGGGTGGGTAACTGATGGAAACCAGCTCAGAAAACCACCAGGTGCCTTGACATTCTACAGCAACCAGCTGTCCCAGTGCCTCAGCAAAACTAAGGAAAGCAGCACTCCAAGGGGTCCCAGGTGGAGAAACACCCTACAACATCCGTCTGAAAGGAGCTGAAGAAAGCAAAAGGAAGGAAAGAACTGGGTGAGCAGGCAACCTCCAGGGGCCACACTACCCAATCCTACCTCTAGAGTTCCAGTCTTGCTGATTACAGCCCAACACCAGGTAAGCTGCCAGAATCCTACAGCCTCCAACTGCCAACATTGGAGGCCCCAGCATACAAAGACAGTGACCAGGCCCTAAGCTCCCAACACAAGAAGCTTGGGTCAGTGCCCTCTGCTCCCCAGCAGGACAGCCAAATCTCTTTAAAGGCCAAGAAATAAACAAATATCATGAGCAAAAAGAAACATACCATAGATTCTTATTATGGGAAGAGTGAGGATCAAGGCAGAAATTTTGAAGAGGACAACATTGTCAAGAAACCCACATCTGGAACCTCATAAGGGCATATGAATTGGTCTGAAGACCAAAAAGCCTTCTTAGAAGAGCTCAAGAAGGATTTTAAAGGTCAAAGAGAGAGGTAGAAGAAAAAATGGGAAAAGAAATGAGAGGTATGCAAGAGAGAGTCAATAGCTTGGGAAAGGAAGGACAAAAATTAACTGTAGAAAACAAGTCCTTAAAAAATATAATTGACCAACTGGAAAAAAAGTACTATGAAGAAAACAAGTCTCTAAAAAATACAATTGGCCAAATGGGGAAGGAGGTACAAAATCTAATCGAAGAAAGCAATTTGTTAAAAATTAGAATTGAGCAAATCGAAGCTAATGACTCTATGAAAGAGCAAGAATCAGTCAAACAAAAACAAAAGAATGAAAAAATAGATGAAAACATAAAATACCTCATTGGTAAAACAACTGACATGGAAAATCAATCCAGGAAAGACAATTTAAGAATTATTGATCTACCACGATGAAAAAAAAAGCCTGGACAGTATCTTTCAGGAAATCCTCAAGGAAAACTGCCCTGAGGTCCTAGAACCAGAAGGTAAAATGCCATAGAAAGAATCCACCGCTTACCTCATGAAAGAGATCCCAAATTGAAAATGCCAAGGAATATAGCAGCCAAATTCCAAAATTACCAGGTCAATGAGAAAATACTGCAAGCAGCCAGAAACAATTTAAATATCATGGAACCACAGTCAGGATTACACAGGACCTTGCAGCTTCTACATTAAAAGACCATAGGGCATGGAATATGATATTCTGTAAGGCAAAGGAGCTTGGATTACAACCAAGGAACAACCTCCCAGAGAAAATGAGCATGATCTTTCAGGGGAGGAGATGGATATTCAATAAAATAGGGGACTTCCATATCTTCCTGATAAAAAGACCAGAGCTGAACAGAAAATTTGATCTTCAAATACAAGACTCAAGAGAGACATAAAAAGGTTAATGGGACAAAAAGATACAATATGTTGTTAATATGGGCAAACTCTTTACATCCCTGTAAGGGAAGATGACACTTGTAACTCTTGAGAACTGTATTGTTATTACACCATGTTAAAGGGGTATACATAAAAGGGGGTGGGTAGAAATTGACTTTGATGTAATGATGAAAAAAAAATCTAATCAAGTGGGTTAAATGGATCCAAGTAAGTGAATTAATCTGATCTAACTAAGAAAATGTACTGATCAAAAAGGAAAGGAGGAGGCAGATGAGGATAAATTACATCACAGGAAAAGGCAAAAAATCCTATTACAGCATAGGGAAAGAAGGGAGGGAGATGAGCATTGTTTGAACCTTACTCTCATCAGATTTGGCTCAAGAAGGGAATAACATAATCAGTTAGATATAGAAATTTAACATGCCCTATAGCAGTAGGAGGGAAAAGGGGAAAGAAAAGGGAGGGAGCTAATAGAAAGAAGGTGGGACTGAGGGAGGCGGTAGTCAAAAGCAAAATATTAGTGAGGATGGAAAAGGAGAAAGGAGAAAGAGAAGCACAAATGGAGGGGAAGGATGGAGAGAAAGACACAGATAGTAATCATAATTGTGAATGTGATATGTGAATGTAATGGAATACTATTGTGCTATAAGAAATGATGAACAGGCAGACTTCAGATAAACCTGGAAAGATTTGTATGGTTTGTTGCTGAATGAAGTCAGCAGAACCAGGAGAACATTGTACACAGTAACAGTCACTTGGAGTGATGACTGACTTTGGTAGACTTAACCCCTTTCAGCAATACAAGGATCTAAGACATCTCCTAAAGCCTCATGATGGAAAATGCTATCCACATCCAAAGAAAGAACTATGGAGTTTGAATGCAGATCAAAGCACACTATTTGCTATTTTTTTCTTTTGTTGTGTTTTGTTTCTTCTTTCTCGTGGTTTCTCTTATTAATTCTAATTCTTACTTACATCACTAATGTGAAAATATGTTTAATAGGAATGTATATGTATAGCCTATATTAGATTGCATGCCATTTTGGGGAGGGAGGTGAGAAGGGAGGGGGAGAAAAATTTAAAACTCAAAAGCTTATGGAAATGATTGTTGATAAATTAATAAAAAACATTTAAAAAAATATTTAATTTAATCCCTTGGACTTGCTGCCACTTCAGGTTTTTGTTCAAGGCATGTCTATCATGATAACATCTCTCCAAACTAGTATTCAGCTAACAGATAATCTTAGTATTCCAGAATATTGACAAAATTCCAGAAATTGTGGGCAAAAAGACTTCCATATACACAAAAGTAGATGTCACACATTCCATGCTTTCAAGTTTATCAACACTATTCATAAGAGTTCTCCATAGACTCTCAATTAGAAGCCAATTTACTATTTATGTTACCAAAAAGAAATCTGATTTTCAAGCCATTCAGAATGGCAAAAGCTAATTAAAATAGAAAATAATATCTGCTATAGAAAGGCATATTGATGGTATCTAAATGATAGGTGACAACATTGAATGAAAGTGGGAGGCTGAAAAAATCAGTTAAAAAGAAGTAAACATTTTTCTAGTATAAGAAAAAACACCAATTAATTGCCCTGAAGTCATTACTGTATTATATAGCAATAGCTGATCATAATTGACAATTTAAAAATTATATCTTAAATACTTTCTTTTTAAATAGTAATGTGACTAGTACATTTAGGTAGATTTCCTTTTGAAGCATCTTAAATTGGTAACCCACCAACTATCAAAGAGAATTGGTGCGACAGACAGACTTCTATTCAGATTCTAGAAAAGTGAAGATTTTCTTATATTATTTACAAATTTAATTTTGCATATAGGAATGAGTTGAAAAAGTACACAAAAGAAAAACAACATGATATAAGTGTTAGGAGTTGCATGTAACAAATTCAGATTTTAGAAAGAACTAGAGGTCATTTGAGAAAGAACTAGATCAATGATAAATACATCATTTTGAAGGAAATCGCCTCATGACTTTCGATAGATAAATCCAAGAAATTAGCATGAAACCTTAATGATAAGTGTTCAATGGCAACTCTGACAAAGTGCATGGAAACTAGATTTGGCTAAATTCATTATAAGAGAGGAGAGGAGATTAAACACAGACTAATTACAGAAGGTTCTGATGTGAGTAGGTGATGAAAAGAGACACCATAAAGAGAAAAAGAAATTTTCATCCCTATGCCAGTGCAAAAGAAATCTTTGGAATTGACTCCCTTCTCATTAGTATCCTCAAAAAATGGACATTCAAAGTGTTCCTGAACTTCTTAAGAAGTTTAAACACTTAAAAAAATAAACACTGGTTAGAAATAGTAGAAAGAACCCCTGAAACTACAAACCCATGCAGTAGCAAATTCTCTGTAAACATCACAAACTAGAAGGCTTAGCTACCTGGGAAGCAAAAAAAAATGTTTCACAATAAAATTGTGTCCTAGTAAGTCTACTGTACTTTGCTCTGAACATTTTGGATTGAGGAGCTAGAGCATTTAGTCTACAGAACACAATGGTTTTTAGTTAGGTTATATTTAATGAATATAAGTTCTTTTAAATTGGAAAAAGAGGAACTTTAAAAAAAAATAAACACACCAAACTAAATTAAATAGATTTTTTCATTTGTGTAAACTAAAACTTAAGCAATTATTTTTCTTCCATATCTGTGACCATTAATAGAGAAAAAAATGATTTTACTATTTTTTTATTTGTGTTGACCACACATAATTTTAGCCTTAGAGAGAGCTTCTTGGGAGGAATTTCCTTTTCCTAATCAGATCAGTAACTGCTCCACATTTCATAATTTTACGAAGTTGTCTGGGGCACTGAGAGATTCAGTAACTTGCCAGGATCACACAGCTAGATTATGTTTGATTTAGGACTTCTTAAAACCCATGTCTTCCTGATTCCAAAGCTGGCACTCTATTCACTATGCAACACTATCTCTCTTCATTATATTATAATGGACAAAGTCCTGAAAAATCTATCAAACATTTAAATAAATACCTTGAGATCATTTTATATCTTATTTTTAATAAAATGATATCATTTAAATAGCAGAAGTTAAAATATTTTCTTAAGTTTTTAAATAAATATTTTTTTCAGGTGAGAAACAAATGATGTTGAGGTTCAGGTTTAGTCAGAGTAAGACAATGAATTTCTATGAATGATACTGAAATAAGCTATTATTAAGCCATAGTTTACCCCTAGCAGTTAGTATAGGAAATATCAAGGGGCTTTCATGAATTTGCTTGGGGGAAAAATTGTCATGAAACCCAATGTTCTTAGCTAAAATACACCAGAGAAATCCACTGCATGCCAAAATTTTATTGGTTTTATTTAAATAAATTTACACAGGGAAAATTAGTTCTTATAAGGACAAATTATTGGAGTTACTCTCTCCCACGGTCATTGACTAGGGGAGTTCATATTAATGGGACACATAGTGCACAACTATTCTAAATTTTTCTTTAGGTTTCTTCTCTATATCTTTTAACTTCAAAGAGCACATAAGAAGCAAGTTCCCTAGGTAATGAACAGTTTTGAAAAAAGATTTTCATTAAATGGAATTAGAAAAATATTTCAGCATATAATTCTTCATTACCAAAAGATATTTTACAATGCTTTTTGTGTAATAAACATCTAGGAATACACTGAAAATTGTTCATTTTATGTATATTCATTTCTCTTTCATATAATACTGAGGGAATGTCTTCTATAGGCTCAGAGCACATATAAGATGTAAGAAAAAATGAAGGAAGGTCACTTGGAGTTTGTTACTATTAATTGTGACTCCTAACCTATTTTAAATGATGATAAAGTCTTTCAGGAAGTCAAGAAATGCGTTTTTGCTTTTAAGAACGAATAAAACATGTATGAAAATTCAAAGAAAAAAGTTGCCACAGTAATTGATAACCTGATAAGCTAAAATTTATTAATAAAAGTAATTTTCCCAGTAGATTGTATGCTCCTTGAGGGTAGATGAATGCCTCACTTTTTTTTTGCATTTTTATCCCTGTTTCAAAGAATAATGTCTAATAAAAGCTAAGTACTTTTGACAATTGATTATTAATTGATTCATATTTCCTTGCCATAGAGATATTTCCCAATACTATTAAATATTTTATTCATTGGTATAGACCAAGAGATTGATTTAGAGTGAACGACACCAAGTTCATGAAGTTGAAATGGAGTTCTTTGCAAAATGTCAAGTTCTATATAAAAGTGCATTGTTTTTATTATTACTCCATGATATTTCAATGACATAATAATTAGGAGGTGATATTCCTCTTCATACAAGTGAGGAGGTGCTTCTGGGTTCTAGAAAACAATGGCAAAGGAACAAAAAATCTGGTACGTCCTTCCAAGCCAGTAAGACTTTGAATATGGACCCATCAATGAACTACATGTCAATCAGAACTATTTGTGAAATTGATCACGCTGTGATGAATATTTTAACTTCCAAATTCATAAAGGTCATCTACCAGGGAGTAAAACGTTTGTAATTTGCATCAATGTAAGTATTATCTACATTGTCAAGGTTACAGAACTCTGTTTTTAAGTAGTGATGTATACTTGGTTCTCATCCTTTTCATATTTTTTTTTAATGGGTGCTATTTGAGAGAGATGTCTGGGAGAGATGTCTGGGGGTTTGTAAATAGACTGTAGTATGTACTTTTGTATGGGTTGTCTCCATGTGTATATGTTCTCTCTACTTATCTCTATTTCTTGGAATTCTTGGCTACCTTCAAGTCTTGACTTAAGTGCCGCCGCCTACATGAAGCCTCTCCTGATCCCCTCCAATTGCTGGTTCTCCCAAGAAAATTACTTCATATTTTCCTTGCATATATTTTGCATTTAATCCTCTGTATCTACACTATCTTCTCTACTTTGTAGAAAGTCAAGGATTATTTTTTTTCTCTCTACACCCATCATTTACATAGTGCCTTGCACATAGTGGCAGCTAAATTAATTCTTATTGAATTAAAGTATAACCAATGGCAGTAAGGACATTACTTAGCATATGTATGCTCAGAAAAGGTTGTGGTCCATTCAGAACAAAAGAGAGCATTCATAGACTCAGTGGGTTAATGTTTTGGAAAACTGGGATCATAAATTTTGTAGACAGTTTTTCTTGTACTTCTGGTAGAGCAGTATGGAGGTTTAATAAAAAGAAAGGGGCAAGAATCAGAGGAAGAGGTATGGAGGAATTGTGATTTACATCAGGAGAAAGTGAATATAATAAAATAATATAATAAATATAAATAATAATAAATTAAATAAATTAAAAATAAAAATAAATTAAAAATAAAATAAATAATAAATCCATTAAATTATAACTGAGTTTACTCAAGACTTAAATGCCCTTCTTTGATCCCCGTGGTACTATTTGTGAGTAGAATTCTAGTACCACCCAGAATGACTTGTTTCATACTCAGAAGTTGATGCCATCCTGTGGAATATCTTAGAATCTCAAGCACAGGGTCAAACAATCAGAAGCAGCCAATTTTCTTTACTAAGATGTAGTTCTAGTATCCCTTGAACCCACTACAATATTAGATAATCATAGTCATATTCAAGTATCCATATGTGCATAATAAATCTGGGGCAGTCCCGATATGTTGATTTAATCTGAGATGTTGGAGTGAACGTTTTTCATATTTGAAGAGTCTAGAAAGTACTGCTTTAAAATAAACGATATTCTACTGGACAGAGAAGGTAACCTTAATGATTTTTCTTTCTAAATAAGTTCTTTGGAATAGGAACCCTTGCTTCTAATCTCCTTTCTAATTCTAATTAATTAGTTGACAGTGAGAAATTTATTCAAGTTTTCCTAACCCCACCTTCCTCATTTATTTGTTAAATGATGAAATTGAACTCCTGGATCTTTAAGGTCTTTCCCAAATCTCTAAGCTTTTGATTTACCTGGAATCATATTTAACAGCACAGAAATAGTGTCAGGGGTAGGGGTGAGGTAGATGTCATAGATCGCCAAGAGTTACTAGGAATCAGAGGAGTTGCCATGAATTCAATGCATTTAATGATTCCAGTCTACTCAATTCAGTTGTGCTCCACATTTTGACTATGCCTTCTCTAAGTTGGGCCATTGTGAGTAGAATAGTACGCGGAAAACAGTGCATGTCAAAGGTGCTAGAGATTGACTGAATAGGTTGCCCTGACTTCTCAAGTCATGTTTTCTGGATGAAAAATACACAAAAATAAATGTGAATTTTTTTTCAAACTACTTTTACATTATTTCTTTTCAAGTTTAACACAATTATTAATTTTGGAAGCTAGTATCTTAAAGAAAATTTCAGAGTATAAATAAGGTGCTTTAGCACTATTTTGTCTTAAAAATAGAAGATTTCACCTACTGGAAAGAAAGAGTAAAGTATAATCCAAAAAATTTATTGAAGCATATTTGTTATTAAAAAAAGAAAGGCAATTTTATTGCTATTGAACACAAAAAGGCATTTTGCTAGCCACTTACACAGTGTTACCAAGTGGAGGATTTGTTGATCTGCTATAAGTGAACAGACAACATTCTCTTGGATTTACTACCACTGTTTGCATACAAATCAGATACTAGGTGACTTAAAACACATTCTGCTTCTAAGTAATCCAAAATATTCCCTCAAATCTCATCTACTCTGTTATTTGGTGGAACAAAAATTATCTTATTCTTAGTACAGAAACAAACAACCCCATTCAATGGCTGATTCTAATAAATTCCAAATTAGTGGATTAGTAATTAATGCCAGATGACATGATTTAGTTATAATGAACCACAATCTCACTAAAGATAGAAATCAGCAGTATAATGGGGGGGGGTATCAAAGAATAGGTAAATTTCTCCTTATTAAGAAATTGCAAAGTTCAACTGTCTTTGAATTTTCTAACTTTTTTTGAGGCTGAACTTTCTAACTTTATTTGAAACTATCTACATGTAGCCCAAATTAAAGGATTCCTAAAGCCAGAGGCAAAAGCCCCATGATATATTTGTTAAATGTAGGGTAAAAAAAAGGGTACTCAACTCAATGCTTCAACAATCCTTTAATAAGCAGCCATTGCTAGGTGAATGGCATTCTTTCCACTGAAGTTCTTAAATACCTCTCCTTTTTGTCATTCTTTCCACTGGAGTTGTTAAATACCTTTCCTTTTAGTCCTTGTAGTTGTTGTTTATTAATTTGTTTTCTCAAGGAGTCCTATTATATCTGTCTTCAAACAGATCTTAGCATTCCAAATCTATAATATGGATGAATAAGTTCTCTCAGGAAAGAACTGAGAATGGAAAATGAGTTTAAGAATGAAAAGCCAAGAAGTCATATAACAATAGGGATGTAACATTATATCACTGTAATACCACAATTGTATTATGTGGTGGGGAGACCATGTGCACAAGTACAGTGACCATTCATCTTAATACAAATAACCTGGACTGATAAAAGGATTGTTCTAATCATTTTAAGAATTTCTGCAATAAAATTGCTTTTCAGCTCTTCTAGGATCAGCATAGTTTAGATTCTGATGGTTTTTAATGGAAAAAAGAATAGAATAGACAGCTTCAATATTTCTTTAGGGAGAAACAGAGCACTGTAAATGACTTGGGTCATTTTTTTTTTGATGATTTCCAATGCTTTGAGGCATTTTGTGAGACTATCTCAATCCATTCTTTCTTTTGATTTTGCATTTGTATTCTTGTGATTTCTGAATGCAGAGTTCCCTAAAGGTTCTGGATTTAATTTAAGAGCAGTCTACCTTCTGTTCATATGTCGAATACCTACTAACCTCAATAGAATTCAATGTAATAATCATGATCCTTCCATGATTCACTTATGCCAATCTGTTTAACATTCACGTTATAAATGTTTGTACACAACCCTCAACCTCTCATTTCACTGTAATGTAATTCCTATAAAGAAAAGGTGTGATATTTGATTTTATTTTCATTTATTTATCCATAATGTTCTGTTAAGTTCAAAATATAGCTCATACGTAATAAATGTTAAAAAGATTAAAATTGAATTGAATTAGTTAACTGAAGACATCACAAAATGCAAATAACAGAATTTTTTATTCTTTGTCAAGTTCATATAAAAAAAACAAGATGATGTTATGTCATCTAGTTAAGAATACCAAAAAAAAAAAAGATATAGTGCCCCTTCTGGATAACCCTTTTAACATGGACCCCCAGGAAGTGGCAACCTCTAGATTCTATGTAGTTTTGGTATGAACTATTAAAACTACAAGTGACTGCTGATATGTTTATATTTAACACTGAGCAAATATGCTGTATTACCTCATGACAAAATAAGTTATAGAGATAATATTGCATGAACAGAAATAAAAAAAATTACTCTCAATAAACCTGGGGCATATTTTGGCATAATACAAAGTATCAGAGGAAAGTAGGCAGAAATTTAGAGTACATTGATAGAGAGACACACAGTAACATGTGGCAAAGCTAACACATGTACACGTGTATTCTGTACTGTAGGGTCACAATATCTTTACCTCTCTCTTGGACACATTGCCAAGCTTGGCTCCCTGGGTCTTCTCTCAACAGTTCAAGGTGTTGTTTTTTGTTTTGTTTTGTGTTGTTTTTGTTTTTATGAAACAATACTGATACTTATTGACTCAGAGTTCACACTCCTCAGAGCTATTGCCTTCCTTGACTCATAAATACCTCTTATCTCTTATTTCACACCCTAAGCCACTAAACTTATGCCCTTTTGTGTGTATCCTCTCTTGTACCGGGCAAATGGTCTTCTGCAAAATGCCATTTCCACTGAGAAGAGAGATGAGGGAGAAAACCCTGCCCCAAGAGTGAAAAAATAATTCTCTCTTAAGGGCTGCATTCTTCACCTTTAGTTTACTCTCTTAAAAACTGTCAGAGTTCATACTCTTTAAAACCATCTCCCAAGGGGGCAGAGGCAATATGGCAGAGTAAAAGCAGTGACTTGATTGACCTCTCCCCCAAATACATCAAATATCTGTAAAAATTACTCTAAACATATTCTAGAGTAGCAGAAACCACAAAAAGAGTGAAACAAATTTCCAGCCCAAGACAACTTGGATAGTTGTTTGGAAAGGTCTGTTGTGCCAGGACTGGAAGAAGAGTCCAGTTCAGTGTGGGCAGCATAGGCAAAGACTGAGCAAACTGGGAGCAGGCCTCAGGGAACTGAACCTCAGAAAGCTGTAGTGGTTTCTAAACGTCTCAACCCAAAAACACTAATGACAACTTAGAAGGCCAGTAGGAAAGATCTGTTGGGCTTGGGTGAGACGGAAGCCTGGTGTAGCCCTGGCCCTAGCAAAGCCCCAAGGTGACAAGCCACAGGAGTAGAATTTGCTTCTGGAGCTCTTGGTCCATGGACAGTGGGGGGAATCCAGTAGTTTATCAGAGGGGGACTAGAGGTATTTCTTTGCTGATGTTGAGCCAAGATTCTCTTTCTTTACCCAAGCTTGGATCTGGGTAACAGTCATGGATGGTGGTCCTGGGGCAAGGAAGAGCATTGGTGTAGTGGAGGTTGTATTAGTGGAAGAGAGGGAATCCTCCTCACAGTTCCAAGACAAAAAAGAGTGCTTGTGTTCACTCATAGACCAGAGCACAGGCCAGGAGAGGAGTAAACACCTCACCCTTGATCATACCACCTCAGAAGAACTGAAAACTTACAGGTCCCTAGAAGGATCTGTGAAAACAGCTGCACAAAAATCCTGAAATGTGGGACAGTACATTCTCCACACTGGAAGCAGACATCTACCTTAACAAAGAGTTCCAAAATTAAGCAATTAGCTGAGAACGTGAGCAAACTACACAAAAAAGTCAGACTATAGAATTTTTCTTTGGTGACAAAGAAGATCAAAATATACAACCAGAAGAAGACAAGAAAGTCAAAGCTTCTATATCCAAAGCATCCAAGAAAAATATGAATCAGTCCCAGGCCATGGAAGAGCTCAAAAACTATTTTGAGAAGCAAGTAAGAGAAGTAGAGGAAAAACTGTAAAGAGAAATGAGAGCAATGCAAGAAAATCATGAAAATCAAGTCAACAGCTTGCTAAAGAAGACCCAAAAATATTGAAGAAAATAACACCTTAAATAACCCAAATTGCAAAAGAGGTCCAAAAAGTCAATGAGGAGAATGCCTTAAAAAGCAGAATTGGCCAAATGGAAAAGGAAGTCCAAAAGCTCTCTGAAGAAAATAATTCCTTAAAAATTAGACTGGAGCAATTGAAAGCTAATGACTTTATGAGAAATCAAGACATTGTAAAACAAGACCAAAAGAATGAAAAAATAGGAGAAAATGTGAAATGTCTCATTGGAAAAACAATTGACCTGGAAAATAGATCCAGGAGAGATAATTTGAAAAAATTCTTGGACTACCTGAAAGCTATGATTAAAAAAAAAAAAGAGCCTAAATGTCATCTTTCAAGGAATTATCAAAGAAAACTGTCCTGATTTTCTAGAACCACAGGACAAAATAAAAATTGAGAGAATCCACCAATGACCTCATAAAAGAGATACCAAAGGAAAAGTCCTAGGAATATTGTAGCCAGATTCCAGAGTTCCCAGGTCAAGCAGAAAATATTGCATACAGCCAGAAACAAGTCAAGTATTGTGGACACAAAATCAGGATAACACAAGATTTAGCAGCTTCTACAATAAGGAATCAGAGGTCTTGGAATATGATATTCCAGAGGTTAAAGGAGCTAGGATTAAAACCCAGAATCACTTACCAAGCAAAACTGAGTATAATCATTCAGAGGAAATATGGACATTCCACGAAATAAAGGACTTTCAAGAATTCTTTTTTTTTGCCTTTTTTTAACTTTATTTTTTATTAATTTATTTTCATATTTTTCAACATTCACTTCCATAAGCTTTTGTGTTTTAAATTTTCCCCCTCCCTGCCCCCTCACTCCCCAAGACAGCAGCAATCTGATGTAGACTCTACATATACATTCCTATTAAACATATTTTCACATTAGTCATGTTGTAAAGAAGAATAGAACCAATAGGAAGAACCACAAGAAAAAAGAAACAAAACAAAACAGAATGGGAAAAAAAGGAGCAAATAGTATGCCTCAATCTGCATTCAAACTCCATAGTTCTTTTTCTGGATGTGGTTAGCATTTTTGATCATGAGACTTTTGGAGATGTCTTAGATCCTTGCATTGCAATATGTCTATCAAAATTAGTCATTGTACAACATGACTGTTACTGTGCACAACATTCTCCTGGTTCAGCTTATTTCATGCAAGATCAGTCAATACAAGTCTTTCCAGGTTTTTCTGAAGTTCACTTATTCATTATTTCTTATAGCACAATAGTATTCCATTACATACATATACCACAACTTGTTCAGCCATTCCCTTATTGATGGACATCCCATCAATTTCCAATTTGTTGCTATCACAGAAAGAGCTGCTATAAATATTTTTGTACACATGGGTCCTTTTGCCATTTTTATGATCTTTTTGGGATACACCCATAGAAGTGCTATTGTTGGGTCAAATGTATATACATTTTTATAGCCTTTTGGGCATAGTTCCAAATTGCTCTCCAAAATGTTTGGATCAGTCCATAACTCTGCCAACAATGGATTAGTGTTTCAATTTTCCCCACATCTTTTCCAACATTTATCATTTTCCTGTTTTGTCATGTGAGCCAATCTTATAAGTGTGATGTGGCACCTCAGAGTTGTTTGGATTTGCATTTCTCTAATAAATAGGGATTTAGAGATTTTTATGACTATAGAAAGCTTTAATTTCTTCATCTGAAAACTGCCTGTTCATATCCTTTTACCATCTATCAATCGGGGACTTTCAAGCATTCTTGATGAAAAGACCAGAGATGAATAGAAAATCTGAATTTCAAATATGAGATTCAGGAGAAGCATGAAAACATAAACAGGAAAGAGAAATCAGAAGGGACTTATTAAAGTTGAACTGTTTATATTTCTACATGGAAATATAATATTTGTAATTCATGAGACCTTTCTCAGTATTAGAGTAGTTGGAAGGAATACATACATACATACATATACATACATACACACACACACATACATATATATGAGAGGGGCTCACAGAGTGAGTTGTATATGAAGTGATGATATCTAAAAATAAAATTAAGGGGCAAGAGGATTGTACTGGGTGAAAGAGAAAGGGAGATGTAGAATGGGGTAAATTATCTCAAATACAAGAGACCAGAAAAAGCTTTTACAATGGAGTAGAAGAGAGAGGAGGTGAGAGAGAATGAGTGGATCTTACTCTCATTTGACCTAAGAAAGGAATAATAGACACTCACAATTGGGTATGGAAATCTATCTTACCCTAAAGGAAAATTGGGGCAAAGGGATAAGAGAGGAGTGGATGATAGTGGGCAGGGAAAATTGGGGGAGAGGGTAAATGGAATCAAACTACCAAAAATTATTTTATAGAGTTAGAAAAAATAATAACTAGTTTCACTGGGAAGGTCCAGGATATCAAGGGAACTAATGAAAAGAAATACAGTGGAAAGTGGCCTAGTCATTCTGGATCTTAAATTGTATTATAAAGCAGTGATCATCAAAACTGCTTGGTACTGGCTAAGAAATAGAGTGGTGGATCAGTGGAATAGGTTAAGTATGCAAGACACAGTAGTCTTTGACTATAGTAATCTATTATTTGATAAACCCAAACACCCCAGCTTCTGGGATGAGAACTCACTCTTTGACAAAAACTGCTGGGAAAACTGGAAAAGAGTAAAGCAGAAACTAGGCATAAATAAAAATCTTATGCCATATACCAAAATAAAGTTAAAATGGGTTCATGATTTAGATATAAAGGCTGATACTGTAAGCAAACTGGGAAAGCAAGGAATAGATTACCTATCAGATTTATGGAAAACAGAAGAACTCATGACCAAACAAGAAATAGAGAACATTATGAAAAGCAAAATGGATAACTTTGATTACATTAAATTTAAAAGTTTTTGCATAAACAAAGCCAATGCACCCATGATTAGAAGGAAAGTAGAAAATTGGGAAAGAATTTTTAAAACAGTCTCTTTGATAAGGGCCTCATTTCTAAAATATATAGAGAATTAAGTCAAATTCATAAGAATACAAGTCAATCCCCAATTGATAAATGGTCAAGGGATATGAACAGGCAGTTCTCAGATGAAGAAATTAAAGCCATCTATAGTCATATGAAAAAATGCTCTAAATCACTATTGATTAGACAAATGCAAATCAAAACAACTCTGAGGTACATCACACCTATCAGATTGGCCAACATGATAAAACAGGAAAATGATGAATGTTGGAGATGTGGGAAAATTGCAACATTAGTGCATTGTTGGTGGAGTTGTGAAATGATCCAACCATTCTGGAGAGCAATTTGGAACTATACCCAAAGGGCTATAAAAATGAGCATACCCTTTTACCCAGCAATAGCACTTCTAGGGCTGTATCCCAAAGAGATCACACAGATGGGAGAAGGACCTACATGTACAAAAATATTCATAGCAGCTCTTTTTGTGGTGGCAAAGAATTGGAAATTTAGAGGATGCCCATCAATTGGGGAACGGCTGAGCAAGTTGTGGTATGTGAATGTGATGGAATACTATTTTGCTATAAGAAATGATGAACAGGCTGACTTCAGAAAAACCTGGAAAGACTTGTATGGTCTGATGCTGAGTGAAGTGAACAGAACCAAAAGAACGTTGTACACAAAAACAGCCCCATTGCATGATGACTAATATTGATGAACTTAACCCTTCCTGGCAATGCAAGGATCTAAGACATCTCCAGAGGCCTTGTGATGGAAAATGCTATCCACACCCAAAGAAAGAACTATGGAGTTTGAATGCAGATTGAAGTATACTATTTACTATTTTTTTTTCTTCTGTTGTAGTTTGTTTCCTCTTTCTGGTGGTTCCTCCTATTGGTTCTAATTCTTACTTACAACTTCACTCATGTGAAAATATGTTTAATAGGAATGTATATAGCCTATAGATTGCACACCCTCTTGATGAGGGAGGTGAAGAGGGAGGGGGAGAAAAATTAAAACTCAAAAGCTTATGGAAGTGATTTTTGTTAAATAAAAATAATTTTAAAAAAAACAGAACAAAATACAAAAGAATAAGAAAAAAAGTGGTACTCAAAGGCAGGAAAGCTAGGATCATCGACATCAACTCAACTGAAGCAACTCTTCTCAATGAATATTCTTCCCCTTCTCTGACTAAATAAATCTGCTTTTGTTAAACTTTGAACAAATTGTACCTGTCTCATTCGATCCCAATATTTTTTTTTCTAAAATAGCACAGGACAGGCCAGAGGCAGTTCTATTCCAGAATTCCCTGTATATCAAGAATGCATGAAAGAGGTGTCCACACTATTGAGTGGTCTTCCCATATTGAATGTATGGAAGGACAAGAATGTGAGTCACACAGCAGATGAAGGAAGGCATGGGTGAATTAAACTATATTAACTATCTTTACAAGGCTAAGTCTTATTGATTTACTTAAATAAGTAATTCCACCCCATTTACAGTGTTCTTATGCCTTGAACAAATGAAAGCAATCAAACATAAGCTTTAAACTAAATATAAAAAAGTACTTGGAAATAAAATGGCATTTAAGGATTCTCATAGACTGAAGATATTTGGACAGGCCCTAGGGATGTATCACATTGGCTACTAAGGAGCTAGATCTGAAAATTATCAGTATAACAATGATAAATGACATATTTCATTTATAGATTTCTGGGACTGGAGTCAGGAAGACCAGAGTTCAAATTTGACTATATGACCCTCAGCAAGTCACTTAACATCTGTTTGCCTTAATTCACTGGCAAAGGGAATGGCAAACCGCTCTAGCATTTTTGCCATGAAAACTTCATGGACAATATGGTCCACAGGATCATGAGGAGGCAGACATAGCTGAACAATAATAGTATAAAGTTATTTAAAGCTAAATGACCAAAATGATCCTCAGCTTGAGAATCTTGGCGGAAAAGTATACTGGTGGGGGCTCAAGGAAATGTCATTAAAGACATTCCCTAACTTTTCAAGAATACCTCTGATACCTGATGTAGCCCTGCCACAGGACCCAAGATATATCTATGTCAGTATGATGATCCTACAAGCAAATAAATTATGAATTGTACTTAAACATTTAAATCAATCAGAATCGGATATATAATTGCAAGCACCCAAAAAATTTCCCAGTGGAGCTTTTAATAATTGATATTGTTTTCCACTCTAATTAGTTTAAGAGGATTCCTATTTTCATGAAGATTCAAAAAGTATTGTCTAGACCATTTTAGTTATTTCAAGTTCTCTGGCTTTGTACCTTTTTTGACACCAATTTCAAGGATTCAGCTCTCTTTCAATAATAGCATTTATTTGTACATATTTCCACAAATGTTCTAATTTGATTATTTCTAGAGTAATTCATAAAAATCTGTTACTTTGAGTTTTTTAGGCTGTAATTAGATTCAGCAATTTAGTGCTTTGTAGGGTACTATAAATTTCACTTTCTATGCATACAGATAAGATGAAAGTATCTAAAATGAAAGAAGTAATACAATGAAGTAAAATGGGTAAGAGAAGAGATTATATATACATACATATATATTATAATTATATACAATATATAATAATATATAATTGTAATAAATATATATTTTAAATGGTAGATATTAACATCTGTTAAAATTGTGGAAGTATTCAAATATAAGGTGTCACTAAAGCTGTTAAAAGAAACACTAATTAAATTGTAACCATCAACAAATGACTTAGGATATAATGGGAATCACTAGGTGGTTTCTAATGTCCCCTGTAAGTCTAACACTCCTTTTCTATGGGCCAATTTTATCAAAAGTATGAGTTAAAAAATTAGACATGTCCTAATATAGTCCACAAATGCCCTGCTCTTATGAGTAATTCATAGGATGGAAATAACCATGGGGTATTGAAGGCAAAGCCAGAGGAGTCCAAGTTCTGACAAATTCTGACATTTTAGAAAAGGAATAGATTGATGAGGTCCTGACATTTTGTGACTTCATCTTCTGAAATGTCATTTTCACTTTTTCATATATTTTATCACATTAGCTACTAAAGAGATAGATCTGAAAATCATCAGTATAACAGTGACAATTGAATCACAGTAATGTCCAACAATGACCAAAAATGTGTCTCATCATCTCTCAGTTATGAGGTGAGTATCATGGTTCATCTTTGCTCCTCTAGAATTATGGCTAGTCTTCCTATATGAGGACCAGAAAGGAAATCTCATCATCCCTAGTTTGACAACTAGGAAATGAATTCTTGGGCTGTGGTAACCTGTGACAAAGATAAAAGATTTTAAATGTCCCTCAGTCCTATGTGTCTTTCTTACATATCCTCAGAGACAGAAACAAAAAAGGGGGCAAATAGTTTTTTGAAAATGTTTTAAGAAATGTCAAAACACTAAATTAGACAAATGTTTAAGATGATTAGAAATTATTCCTTGTGTATTCTGTGATCTTATTCTTGTAGTTTTTTTTTCCTCTTTGCTTCTACAATATTCTAAGAAACAACATATTTGAATGACTGATCAATGCAATGACTGGCTATAATTTTAGAGGAACAATGATGAACCATGATACTCACCTCATAACTGAGAGGTGATGGGACACATTTTTAGTCTTTGTTGGACATTATCATGATTCAATAATCATTGTCACACTGATGATTTTCCAATCTATCCCTTTAGTAGATAATGTGATATAATATATGAAAAACTGAAAATGACATTTCAGAAGATGAAGTCAGGAAAAGTATTAGAACTTCACCAAACACATAGAATAAATCAGTGCTGAAACTGTCACAATTATGAAGGCACCATGGTCTTAATTTTTAAATTTCTAAAAAAGAGAAGATTCTTTTTTAGATAGAAATTGTAATAATGTACTATTATCACCAAATGAAAATGAAACAGAAGAAATAATTACTAATATGTTTATCTCTCTAAACCCTTTTGACCAGTCCCAAGAGAGCAGGAGCCCTGAGGAGCAGCATCAGTTGCAGTTCCCCTCCTTATACCTATAGTGACATTGTAAACAGAATCCAACTTTAACACAAAGTTCAGACTCAAGAAACAGGGTGGGAAAATAAGCGAACAACAACAACAATAACAAAAAGCTGACTTTAAGAAGCTACAATGATGACAGGGAAGATCTAGATACAAAAAAGTGAAGGCCATAGAATATGACATTCCATAAAGAAAATGAGCTAGGCTTGCAAGCAGAAATAAACTACTCAGAAAAAAATGAGCATAATATTTCAACGGAAAATGGATATTTAATGAAATTCCTAATGGAAAGACCAGAAGTGAATAGAAATTACTTTCAAATGTGAGATTCAAAAGAAGCACAAAAAGGTAAACATGAAAAAAGAAATCATAAGAGACTCAGTAATGTTAAACTATTGACCTTTCTATGTGGGAAGATGATACATACAGTTTCTAAGAACTTTATCATTATTAGGATAGAAGTATTCTACATAGAAAGAACATCTGGGAGTGGATCAGTTTTTTGGGGATGATGACAAAATGAATAGGTGAGAAAAATAGTTGCTGTGGGAGAAGTTGGAAGGGAGACAAAAAATGGTAGAAATTATCTCACATAAAAAAAGATATACAAGGAAGAGCTTCTACAGCAGAGAGATAAAAGTGTGTGAGGGGACAATGCTTGAACCTCATTCACATCAAAATTGATTCAAAGAAGGAATATTTTATGTACACACTCAATTGGTAACAGAATTCTATCTTACCCAACAGGAAAGTAGGAGGGAAAGGGGAAAAGACAAAACAGGGGTGATAAAACAGAGAGAGATAAAAGAAGACAGAGCTCAGAACAAAACAGATTTTAGGAGATGAGAGAGAGAGAGAGAAAATAGGTGGAAAGAAATGAAATTAGTAAAAAAAAGAAATAACTATGAATGTGAAGGAATGAGCTGACCCACAAAATGTTAGCATACTGAATCAAGTATTGACTCTGGAATAAGGAGGACCTGAGTTCAAATTCATCCTCAGACACTTCATAGCTGTGTGGGTTCTCCTCCTCTTTCTTTCTCTCTATCTCCACATGTATGTCTATGTGTGACAGAACTATAAAAGTGTGCATGCCCTTTGATCCAGCAATACCACTACTAGGTCTGTATCCCAAAGAGATAATAAAAAAAGGAAAAGGATCTATATGTCAAAATATTTATAGCAGCTCTTTTGTGGTTTCAAAGATTTGGCAATTAAGGGGATATCTATCAATTGAGGAATTACTGAACAAATTGTCATATATGATTGTGATTAATACTATTGTGCTATAATAAATGAACAGGAAAGTTTCAAGAGGGATGACTTAAAAAAAACTGATACAAATGATGTGAGCAAAACTAGGACAATATTGTACACAGTAACACCGATATTGCCCAATGATCAACTGTGAATGACTTAGTTATTCTTAGCAGTACAGGGATCCAAGATAATTCCAAAGCACTTGTGATGAAAAATGTTATCCCCCTCTGGAGTTGGGTTGGGAGCCAGGGAAGGAATGGGGTGGAACTGATGGAATCTGAATGCAGATGATACTAACTATTTTTCCACTTTTTTTTTCTTTTGGTGTATGTTTTCTTTCACAACGTGACTAATATGAAAATATGTTTTGCACAATTGCACGTGCATAACCTATATCATATTGCTTACTGTCTCAAAGACAAGGGAGGAGAAGAAGAAAAGGAGAGAATTTGGAACGCAACATTTGAAAAAGGTGATTTTTTTCTCATATGTAATTGAGAAATATTTAATGAAATAAATAAAATATAACTTTAAAAACATAAAAAAATCTTTATGAGAATTGTCTATATATGCACTGATGGAATCCCTGATGAAAATTGAACAAGAGATAGACTTTTTCCAGAAAATTTCCATAAATTCCACTCAAAAATTTGATTGATTGGAATGCACAATATGGATTCCTATTGTTGAACTTTTTATTAATTCAAAAATTTACTCGGTTCACTAAAGCAAATATTTTTATAGCTTCTTCTCCAACAATATATTGCCCATGCAAATGTTAAGATTGTACAAATTCCTTGAGGACAAAATAAAAAAAAATAATTTAGTATCAAGTGAGGAATACATATGGGATAACTATATACAAAAGAGACTGTTACGGGCAATGTACTGAAAGGAGTTCATACAGAAAACATATTATCTATCGATGGTGAAATTACCCAGATGATCCTGATTGTAGATAGTATTGTTATGTTGTCAACAAACATTATAGTTTTGTTCAACGAACTCCAAAACTTTTCAAAATAGATTGACCTAGTAGTCTACTCTGGGGAAAAATATAGGCAGAATTCCAAGTGTCCAAATTATGTAATTAACTCTGATAAATATGCCATTCAATTAATCCTCTTATGTAAGTATATTTGTTAAATATTAAGATGGAAAATAAAGCATATTCAGAAATGAACAGGAGAAAAATATTTGCCTGGATTATGTTTGGAAAATATTGCATCTTTAACAATATCATCTTTTCAGTACCAGCAATCTCTCCTGTGATATTATGTGATAATAAATTATAAGTTATTTACTTCATAAGGCTTTTATCAAGTGCTTATTATTTTCCAGGAACTGTGCTGGCCTTTGAGAGTGCAAAGACAAGGAGAAAAAAAAACATTCCTGCTACTCTAATGGAGTTTACATAGGGGAGGAAATCACCACTATACTTGAAGAATCAAAATTGTGGTTGGCCCAAAAGTATACAGTGTGTATGTACAGAATTAAAGACATCACCAAGGAGCTGCAACCTCAGGATAAGGGTTAGACTAGTCATGCAGCAAGTGCTAAGGATGATCATGTCGACAATTTGAGTGCAGCATTTCATTATGCTAAATATAAAAAGACCAAGAAAGAGAACTCTATCACATTCATTAAGATGTTCATGAAAAATTGATGGAAAGATATGGACAAGAATAATAGAGGATGGGAGGTAGGAGGGTTGAAATCTGCACTAGTGGAGAGAATGTATTGCTATATAGTGTTTTAAGGTATATAAAGTGCCTTATAAATATCTCATTTTATCCTCACAGCGACACCTTAAAGTAGGTACAATTAGTATCCCCATTTTATAAATGATTCACCTGAGTAAGACAGAGGGTATATCAGGGTCACATAGTAAGTGTCATAACCAGAATTGGACTATGATCTTCTTGACTCCATATTCAATATTCTAAATCAGTAAAATTATAGATTTACTAAATTTATTAAATAACTGAAGGAAACAATAACTTTAAAGTATTGTAGCACCATTGGAATGAAATTTTTGAACAAGAATTCCATTGATAAAACAATTATTATTTTAATTCTCCAGTGGGAATACCCATCAATTTTTTTCTTGATTTTTGCCTCAACAATCCAGTCTCTGATTTCAAGTCCTCTTTTGAATATAAACAACTTTGAAAACATATATTTAATTCAAAAAAGTTGTAATCTGTGTACCATAGTCTTAATTCTTATTTCTTCTGCTCTCCCTTCATTGACTGTAGCACAAATAACACACTGAATTCAAAGGAAACTTTATCATAAAGACAAAATGACTAAGGAGTGATAATTAAAATCTTATGTATGTATTGTCCTTCTTGAGGGTGAAAAAAATGACTCTATAAGTCAGGTGCTATCATGGATCAAGAACAGTCGTAGGAGTTAGAGATTTGAATTCACTTCCTGCCTCTGATATATGTTGTTCAGTCATATCAGTCACATCTAACTTTATGCAACTCCATTTGAGGTTTTCTTGGCAAAGATACTGGAGTGGTTTTGCCATTTCTTTCTCCAGCTTATTTTACAGATGAGGAATTAGGGTAAAAAAGGTGAAGTGGTTTGCCCAGGGTAACCCAGCTGATAAGTATCTAAGGCCAGATTTGAACTCTGGAAGATAAGCCTTCCTGACTCCAAGCCCAGCACCCTATAGACTGCACCAGCTAGATTTCCAGTGATATATTATAGCTGATTTATGTACAAGACTATAAAGTGAAGGGTCTCTCAATAGTATGTGCAATAATTTTGCTAGCTTTTTGAAAGAATGTACCATTGCAAACCTATTATTTAATGGGATACACAAAATGTTAACTAGATAAAAATAATCACAAGAAGGCCACATCCTCTGATAAGGGCCTCATTTCTAAAGTATATAGAGAATTAAGTCAAATTTATAAGAACACAAGTCAATCCCCAGTTGATAAATAGTCAAAGGATATGAACAGGCAGTTCTCAGATGAAGAAATTGAAGCTGTCTATAGTCATATGAAAAAATGCTCTAAATCACTATTGATTAGACAAATGCAAATCAAAACAACTCTGAGGTACATCACACCTATCAGATTGGCCAACATGATAAAACAGGAAAATGATGAATGTTGGAGAAAATGTAGGAAAATTGGAACACTAGTGCATTGTTGGTGGAGTTGTGATATGATCCAACCACGTTGGAGAGCAATTTGGAACTATGCCAAAGGCCTATAAAAATGTGCATACCCTTTGACCCACCAATAGCACTTCTAGGACTATATCCCAGAGAAATCATACAAATGGAAAAAGGACCCACATGTAGAAAAATATTTATAACCACTATTTTTGTGGTGGCAAAGAATTGGAAATTGAGAGGATGCCCATCAATTGGTGAATGGCTGAACAAGTTATGGTATATGAATGTAATGGAATAGTATTGTGCTACAAGAAATAATGAAAAGGCTGACTTCAGAAAAACCCGGAAAGACTTGTTGCACACAATACCAGCCACGTTGTGCAATGACTAACACTGATCCACTTAACCCTTCTCAACATTACAAGGATCTCAGACATCTCCAAAGGCATCATGATGGAAAATGCTATCCACAAAGAAGAAAGAACTATGGAGTTTGCATGCAGATCAAAGCATATTATTTGCTATTTTTTTTCTTCTATTGTTCTTTTGTTTCCTCTTTCTGGTGGTTCCTCCTATTGGTTCTAATTCATACTTACCACATCACTAATGTGAATATATGTTTAATAGGAATGTATGTGTATGGCCTATATCAGATTGTATGCTGTCTTGGGAAGGGAGGTGGGGAAGGAGGCAGAGAAAATTTTAAATTCAAAAGCTTATGGAACTGATTGTTGATAACTCAAAATAAACTAATAAAAATATTTCATGTAGGTCAGGACACATTAAAAAATATAAACTTCCTATAAAAAAAAAGAAGGGAGAGATACAGGGGGGGCGGAGCCAAGATGGCAGAGTAAATGCAGTGACTTGCTTGAGCTCTCTCCCAAACCCCTCCAAATACTTGTAAAAAAAAAATAAAACAAAACGGCTCTAAACAAATTCTAAAGCAGCAGAACCCACAAAAAGACAGAGTGAAACAAATTAACAGTCCAAGACAACCTGAATGGTTGATCAGAAAGGTATATTGCACTGGGCTGGGAGAGGAACACAGTTTGGCATGGGCATGCAGGCCTTGGTGAACCTGGAGCAGGCCTCAGAGGACTGAATCACGGGCAGCTTTGGTGGTTTCCAGACTTCTCAACCCATAAACACCAAAGACAACTTAGAAGGTGAGTAGGAAAAGTCTGTGTCTGCTGTGAGAGAGAGAAGCATTGTCCCAGCCCCAGTCCTCGAGCCTGGCCCTGCAGCAGTGGCTGCCTCAGGAGGTTCTGGCCCACAGACTGAGGGGGAATCAAGAATCAATTGGCTGATCAGAGAAGGATTGCAGGAATATCTGTGCTGGTGCTAAGGCAGGATTCTCTTCCTTTGCCTGTGCTTGGATCTGGGTCACAGTTCTGGGTGGCAGTCCTGGAGCAAGGAGGAATGCAGGTGTAGTGGAGCTTGTAGTGGCTGTGGAGAGAGAATTCTCCTCACAGTTCTAAGACAGAAGAGTACTTTTGGTCACTCGTAGAAAAGAACACAGGCCAGAAAAGGAGTAAACACCTTGCCCTTGATCATAACACCTTGGAAGAACTGAAAATTTACAGGTCCCTAGAAGTATCTCTGAAAACAACTGCACAAAACCCCTGAAGCTTGGGACAGTACATTCTCCACACTGGAAGCAGACCCCTATCTTAATAAAGAGTTTATAACTCAAGTAATTGACTGGTATCATGAGCAAACAGCGCAAAAAGAGTCAGACCATAGAATATTATTTTGGTGAGAAAGAAGATCAAAATATACAACCAGAAGAAGACAACAAAATCAAAGCTCATCCATCCAAAGCCTCCAAGAAAAATATGAATTGGCCCCAGGTCATGGAAGAGCTCAAAAACGGATTCTGAAAAGCAAGTAAGAGAAATAGAGGAAAAACTGAGAGTGATGCAAGAAAATCATGAAAAACAAGTCAATACCTTGCTAAAGAAGTCCCCCCCAAAATTGAAGAAAATAACACCTTAAAAAATAGCCTAACCAAAATGACATCCAAAAGAATGAAAAAAAATAGAAAACAATGTGAAATATTTCATTGGAAAAGCAACTGACCTGGAAAATAGATCCAGAAGAGATAATTTAAAAATGATTGGACTATCAAAGCCATGATCAAAAAAAGAGCCTAAACATCATCTTTCAAGAAATTATCAAGGAAAATTGCCCTGATATTTTAGAACCAGAGGGCAAAATAGAAATTGAAAGAATCCACTGATCACCTCCTGAAAGAGATCACCAAAGGAAAACTCCTAGGAATATTGTAGCCAAATTCCACAGTTCCCAAGTAAGGAGAAAATATTGCAAGCAGCCAGAAAGAAATAATTCAACTATTGTGGAAACACAATCAGAATAACACAAGATTTAGCAGCTTCTACATTAAGGGACTGCAAGGGCTTGGAATATAATATTCTGGAGGGCAGAGGAGATAGGATTACAACCAAGAATCTCCTACCCAGAAAAACCAAGCATAATTCTTCAGGGGAAAAAATGGTCATTCAGTGAAATAGAGGACTTTAAGCATTCTTGATGAAAAGATCAGAACTGAATAGAAAATTTTGACTTTCAAATACAAAAGGAACATAAAGAGGTAAACAGGAAAGAGAAATCATAGGAGACTTATTAAGGTTGAACTATTTACATTCCTGCACGGAAAGATGATACTTGTAACTCATGAGACCTTTGTCAGTATTAGGGTAGTGGAGGGAAAAATATATGTATGTATACATATATAGATAGATAGATAGAGGGCACAGGGTGAATTGAAGATGAAGGGGTAATATCTGGAGAATAAAATTAAGGGATGAGAGAGGATTATACTGGGAGAAGGAGAAAGGGAGACATAGAATGGGGTAAATTATCTCACAAAAAAAACAGACAGGAAAAGGCTTTTACAATGGAGGGAAAACAGGGAAGGTGAAATGGAATGAGTGAATCTTATTCTTATCAGATTTGGCTTAAGGAGGGAATAACATACACATTTAATTGGGTATGGAAATCTGTCTTACCCTATAGGAAAATGGGGGGGAGGGGAATGACAGAGGGGAGGGCAGATTGGAGGGGGTGGTAATCAGAAGCAAACACTTCTAAGGAGGGACAGGGTCAAAAGAGGGAATGGAATAAATGGGGGTTGTGATAGGATGAAGGGAAATATAGTTAGTTTTCCACAACATGACTACTATGGAAGTGTTTTGCATGACTACACATGTATAACCTGTATCAAGTTGCTTGCCTTCTCAATGAGGGTGGGGGTGGGGAGGGAGGAGGGGAGAAAATTTGGAACCCAAAATTTTAAAAACAAAAGTTAAAAAAATGTTTTCACATGCAACTGGGAAATAAGATATACAGGAAGTCCTACAGGAAAATTGAAGGGGAAGGGGATAAGAGAAGTGGGGGCGGGGGAGATTAGAAGGGAGGGCAGATTAGGAGAAGGGGTACTCAGAATGCCTGCCATCTTGTGATGGGGGTAGGGATGAGATGGGGAAAAATTTGGAACTCAAAATCTTGTGGAAGTGAATGTTGAGAACTAAAAATAAATTAATTAATTTAAAAACAGGTCACAAGGCTGCAGAATCCAGAGACCAAGTCCAGATAGCTAGATGATAAACTGAAACACTGATATGTAACTGTAGTTGTACTGTGAATAGAACAGTGGAGAAACTGTCACACTTGGAACTGGGTCTGAGTACTTTCAGAGGTATAACAACACATAGAGTAGAATCAAGAGGGAAAAACAGTAGTAATAATGGCAATCGACATTTAGCATCTTAAAGTTTCAAGAAAACTTTACATCAGGCTATCTCAGCTGAGCTTCACAACAATGTAAATTGAGGTTCTGAGGAATTACAGTTAGACTTCTCTATCATCATAAAACTATTAAATATCTGAGGTTGGATTTGAACAGTAGTTTTTCTTTTGTTTGTTTTGTTTTGTTTTTGTTTTTTGTTTGCTTTTTCTTACTTCAAGGTCATCTTGCTATCATCTGTTCACTATAGATTCACCAATAGTGTTGCAACATGGGTAAACAAAAGAGACAGGGCATATGGGACTAATGCTTGAGTGAAGTTTGGAGATGGGAGAGGAAAGAATGATACTTGTGACTTTCATGGGGAAACTGATATGAAGTGCTGTTTACAAGGTCCTATATAAAATGGGGAAATGGGACTTTAGCTCTGTATGCTTACAAAGCTTGTGAGCAATAGGTGTGAAGTCTTCCTTAGATAAATAGAAGATTCTTCTATATTACTGGGAAGCAGCAAAAGAAAGGAGGGTTTAGGAATAATAACCATAAGCCAAATCAATATATAGAAACAAGTTAAGAAATTTGTATAGAAACAAAATTACATTGAAAAGTCTATAAATAATAGTGGTTATTCCTTTAGGTTAATTTTAATTAATCAAGGGCAGCGTTAAATTATTCATTTATTGACAGTATGATTGCATTTATACTGATGTAAAAGTAGATAAACAGAAAAAAATAAACAGAAAAAAGTCTTTCCTTCATACCAAGCAATCTTTAACCTTTTTCAATAAAGGGTTCAATCTAAAGATGATAATAAGAATAAAAGTGGAGTTGAAGAATGACTGAACAAATTGGGTATATTCAGGTAATGGAATATTGTTCTGACTCAACAATAAATGTGCTCCTCAATACATGCACATTAACACATTTTTTTTGTTTCCCCAAAATTCTAATCTCTCTAACCCTAAGGCTTTACCCCCCTACGGCATTTTTTTTCCTTTTTGTCACTATACTTTTTTCTCATGGTGACCTTAACAGCTGCCTTGTGTTCAGTTATATTTTATACTTATGAGACATAATATCGATCGATTGATCGATCAATAGATAGATAGATAAATAGATAGATCTTACAATCAGCCAACCTATAACTGAATCCCTGAGAAGTCAGATTGCATGGAACTTGAATCAAGGGAATTTGGGGCTTAGAACTTGGGACTACAATACATAACAACTGAAGTGAGCTAAGATGTGAACATAAACCTGTCATCACCCAGTATGAGGTGATAAACAGGGAGATTATGACACAAATATTGGGGGTGGGTATGTTTATATGTCTATTACCATATCTTTGAAGTAAATATGAATTTATAAACACTAATACTATTATTGAGGGTTTAAATGGAATTGGGGTGCAGGAAGTTTACCTACAATTAAGAGAAATGTTTCCATTGGTTTGTGTTTTTAAAATTGTTTGACTGGAAAAACATCACTCTTCTTTTTAGACTGAGTACAGAGATAAAGGTCTGTATCTATACAAAGGAAACTATATATTAAACTTGGTGAGTAAATAAACAAAGCTCCTCTTCCCCTTAGGCTCCCTGACCCATACAAATGTTCTTGGGATATTTCTTTGTTTCAATCGTTCCTTCAATTCTAAGCACAGACACTGTAGTCACAGATTTTGGGAACTCAACCAATGGTGACCTTGGATTCAGGATTCCAGGTCAGATGCTGCTGCCAGCCTAGCAGAAAAAATCTCTGAGAAGCCATGGTGCCAGGAGACTAAGGTATGGCCACCATCCCACCCCACCCCCGCACCACCTTCTCTGGCCAGGGCTTGGGACTTGAAACTTGGTAGGACAATGTTACATAGGAACTGAATGAACTCTGAACCTGTTCCCCTTCCCTCTCCAGAGATCAAAAGGATATAATAAGGCAAATTATGCCATCCCCCAGGTGCTGATTCAGGGGAATATTTGTGTGTTTTTTTTTTCTTGCTGTCTTCTGTGTATAAAGACAGTTATTACTTCTACCTGTTCCTCCCACCCAAGTCTTGTCTTCTTCAGGTTAAGCAATGTGAATCCCTTCAATCTATTCTCATTTTTCATGATCTTGAGAACTCTCACCATACTAAGTGTTCCAATTTGGACA
>NW_020947265.1:0-3846 GCF_900497805.2 Vombatus ursinus
GGAGGAGGAGGAGGAGGAGGAGGACGTCTTGACTTTTGAGTGAATTGGATTTAAGTGAGGCAGAGCTGTGTGCTGTCATCAGCCTCACTCTCTCCTCCAGGGTCATCCGAGGCCAGTGGCGGGACAAAAGTCAAGACGACAGGAGATGGGCCAGGGAAGGAAGAAGGGGGGGGGGGGAGGAGAGAGGGAGGAAGAGGGTCCTCATCTACAGACCAGGGGGAGCAGGCTGGAGCAGGAGAGGAGCTGGGCATGACCTTTAAAGAGCTGGCGCCATCCTGCTCCGGGATGAGCAACGCTGGAACCAAGTAAAGGGCCCCAGTGGCTGCCACGTCTACGGGGGACGTCTCTCCTCCTGCAGACCTGGAGCAAACCCGCAGCTCCGAAGGAGAAGCCGAGCTCTGCTTTGTGGTGATTTCACTCCTGCGGGCCTTCCTTCTGTGCCGTCTCCTTCTCTGGGCAACTCCTGCCCATGCTTTCCCACAAAGGCTGGGTGGTATAATGGGTAGTGTCGTAGTCCCGGAGTCAGGCAGACCTGGGCTTGAATCCTGCTGCAGGAGCTCCTTGACTGAATGATCCCAAACCAATCATTTAATCCCAGGATCTTTATCCGTGAAAGGAGGAAGATAATAATAGTGCTTACCTCACAGGGCTCTTGTGAGGATGAATGAAGAAGGAAAACCAGTTGCTAGAATGGAAGGAAGCGAATAAGCCTTTATCAAGCACCTCCCATGTGCTAGGAACTGCACTGAGAACTTTACAAATGCACTGTCATTTAAGCCTCACAACCTGGGGGAGGGGTAGGTGCTATTATTATCTTTATTTTTTACAGATGAGGAAACTGAGGCAGGTAATGCTCAGGTGACATGCCCAGGGTTACATAGCTAGTGTTTGAGGCCAGATTTGAAGTCAGGTGTTCCTGACTCCAGGCCCAGCACTCTAACCACCCGAGCCACCCAGATATCTCTGGTCTAGTCTCTTGGGGCAGTTACTTGTGTTCCCCACCCCCACCCTGTACCGTCCTACTACGGGGTCCAGCCAGAGCTGGATGCTCTGGTCTTGTGCAGTCCCGTTCCACTTGGGCAGCGACAGGGCTGCAGAGGAGGAGGGAGCAGAGATGGCTTAGAATCTCTGAGTGGGTGCCATGAACTCACTGCCTCACGGCCGGGTAGAAGCCCACATCCTGGGAACCGCCGGGCCCAGCCTAAGGATTGCCTCAGTTCAGAAGGAGTGTGGACCCTCGCTGCTTTAGGGCCAGGGAGGAGAGGGAAGAAGAGGAAAATTCCATTCATCAAATGCCAGTTTGGTGCCAGGCTCTGTGCTACCACTGGGGGCGGGGGAGGTAACAAAAAGCATCTGTCTCTGCCCCCCATGAGCTGGCATGTTACTGCCCAGTGAGCCGGAGAGCCAGAATGGGGCAGGCAAGTGGAACTGGGGAAACAAAAAGATGGAAAATGGGAACGACAAAGAAGAGTGGGAGGGAAGTACCTGGGGGGAGAGCTGCCTCCCCCCCATCCGCACCCCCTCCCCAGCCCCTCCCCCTCCCGCCTGGCTGCAGGCATTGGGGCTGGACTAGGGGGGCCCAGGTGGGTGCCTCAGTGGCCTCCCCTCTAGCACCTTCATGTGCTCCCTCTTCCTCATCCTTCATCCTGCCTTGGTTTTCAAGGAACTTCCTCCAGAGAACTCATTCAAATGCCAACCCTCCTTAACCACAACTAATTAACACATCGTTTAGAAACATTGAGAAGATAATTGGATTATGAAAACCACACCAATGAACCATGTTGTATTCTTTTTAAACTATCCTCACGTTCCCATCCAAACTTTTATCCGGTAGGCTCTTGGAAAGAAATGGGGAGCCGTGTGGTAGATGGAGGCAATGATTAATGAAAGGGCTTCGCTTGGTGGAGTCTTTCTTTGATGCCAGATCCTGGCCTGGGCCGCCTCCTGAATTCAGGCCATGCCAAGCCGGAAGCCTTCGTCTTGGCCCAGGCTGGGGCTGCTGCCCACGGACCAGGCCCAGGGGAGCTAAGCCCGGAGAGGCTGCCCGCCAGCACCAGGCGCTGGGGGATGAATTTTTTGGCCAGGGCAACCACAGAAGAGCCATGAATTCAAAAGAGCAGAGTTGCTACAGCCTTGGCCTTGCCCCTCTGGTTTGCTTTTTTTTCTGCAGTGATGGTGGCAGAGGAGTATAGGGCCTAGCATGGCGTCACTTTCGTACTTTTACGTACTGATCATAGTAATGATCAAGTGATGTCGTGGATAGAAAGCCAGGAAGACGGGCTTGAGTCCTGCCTCCTATCATGCTGGCTGTGAGGCCTTGGGCAAGTCACTGAACCTCAACATGTTTCCTGAGGCTGCAATCTGCCAACAAGGAGTGAGGTATAGCAGGTTCATTCTGTCCTGTGCGAAAGAAATCACAGGTCCTGACTAAGAGGGGAAAGAGCAGGTCCTAGTTTTGTAGAACCGCAACAGCTTTCCTCACAACAGCTCTGAAAAGTAGAGGGGAAAGTATCGTTACCCTTGTTTTACAGATAAAGAAACTGAGGCCCAGAGAGGTTGGCCTATGCCCAGGGTGTCTGAGGCAGGATTTGAACCCAAGGCACCTAACTCCAGCTTTCAATTCATGTGCTCTCTGTTTGAAGCCCTGGTCCGGTGACTGAGCTGACACCTTTGTGGAATAACTGAACCAAACCACCACTACAAGAGGCTCCAGTTGGGGAAGGGGCTCCCTACCGAGGTGGAGGGCTTCCTGAGCTCCTCCCTGCAGGTGCCACGGCTGGGCTGGTCACATGGAGTCCCAGAGTGGCCCAGGCCCTCGTCAGGGGTCCCAGGATCATAACAGGGATTCTGGGGGGGAAATAGCAGCAGTTCACGGAGGATGCCCTGCGGAGGCCACTGAGTGCCCATCTAGATTGGCAGCGTATCATATCTATGTCTCCATGGTCATGAGCTAACTCAATGGAGAGACATATTATACTAGATTACATATTAGTAGATAACACGTGTGGTACAGGTGTATACGTATCGTACGTCATGTATACACGCATGTACATGGGTAGGTACGTAGGCATCTTGGCCAGGCAGAGTGGCACAGGTGCAGTGTCCAGAGTCAGACGGGTCAGGCTGAGAGCCCAGCTCTGCCCCTGGGTGACCTCCCTGAGCCCACTCCCTTACCACCCAACGAGGGCCTCCACTCACAACGATCAATCTGATTTAATGAGCTCCCTAGAGCTCCACCAGTGCTCTGCAAACTTCACAGTTGGAGGAGGAAGAGCAGAGTAAGGGCTTAGAAGGGGCCTCTGGGGATTTCTGGGAGGACCCAGTGGCAGACAAATTACCCCCAATGATTTTATCAGAGTCCATTTGTAAGGGGGAGGGGGGCTGATCAGGAGATTCCTAAATTCATGTGATGAATTCCCCCTAGTGGGGGAAAAAGCATAGGTGTTTTGGGGAGACTCACGAAGGATCACTCTCCATGGACGGTGGGCATGCCCCAGGCACCTCCCTTCCTAAGACGTTGCAGAGAACCCGAGATAATTGGCTTAAGGTGGGACTCGGGAGGACGCTTTGTAAAGGCAGCTGGTCTTCCGCCAGCCTCTGATGACCCTGGAGGAGAGAGTGAGGCTGACGACTGCACACGGCTCTGCCTCACTTAGATCCCATGCGCTCACGAGCCAAGACGTCACCCTTCCATGTCATTGGTCCTCTTTGAGAATGAAGAACAACTGCCTGTGGGTGACAGTAGCTGCTGTCCTGCTGTCCGGGGACCCAACCTGCCCTTTGAGCTGGGCAATGCTACTGTTCCTCATCCTCCTCCTCCTTCTTCCTTCATCATGTGAGGCCCCT
>NW_020947266.1:0-3846 GCF_900497805.2 Vombatus ursinus
AGGGGCCTCACATGATGAAGGAAGAAGGAGGAGGAGGATGAGGAACAGTAGCATTGCCCAGCTCAAAGGGCAGGTTGGGTCCCCGGACAGCAGGACAGCAGCTACTGTCACCCACAGGCAGTTGTTCTTCATTCTCAAAGAGGACCAATGACATGGAAGGGTGACGTCTTGGCTCGTGAGCGCATGGGATCTAAGTGAGGCAGAGCCGTGTGCAGTCGTCAGCCTCACTCTCTCCTCCAGGGTCATCAGAGGCTGGCGGAAGACCAGCTGCCTTTACAAAGCGTCCTCCCGAGTCCCACCTTAAGCCAATTATCTCGGGTTCTCTGCAACGTCTTAGGAAGGGAGGTGCCTGGGGCATGCCCACCGTCCATGGAGAGTGATCCTTCGTGAGTCTCCCCAAAACACCTATGCTTTTTCCCCCACTAGGGGGAATTCATCACATGAATTTAGGAATCTCCTGATCAGCCCCCCTCCCCCTTACAAATGGACTCTGATAAAATCATTGGGGGTAATTTGTCTGCCACTGGGTCCTCCCAGAAATCCCCAGAGGCCCCTTCTAAGCCCTTACTCTGCTCTTCCTCCTCCAACTGTGAAGTTTGCAGAGCACTGGTGGAGCTCTAGGGAGCTCATTAAATCAGATTGATCGTTGTGAGTGGAGGCCCTCGTTGGGTGGTAAGGGAGTGGGCTCAGGGAGGTCACCCAGGGGCAGAGCTGGGCTCTCAGCCTGACCCGTCTGACTCTGGACACTGCACCTGTGCCACTCTGCCTGGCCAAGATGCCTACGTACCTACCCATGTACATGCGTGTATACATGACGTACGATACGTATACACCTGTACCACACGTGTTATCTACTAATATGTAATCTAGTATAATATGTCTCTCCATTGAGTTAGCTCATGACCATGGAGACATAGATATGATACGCTGCCAATCTAGATGGGCACTCAGTGGCCTCCGCAGGGCATCCTCCGTGAACTGCTGCTATTTCCCCCCCAGAATCCCTGTTATGATCCTGGGACCCCTGACGAGGGCCTGGGCCACTCTGGGACTCCATGTGACCAGCCCAGCCGTGGCACCTGCAGGGAGGAGCTCAGGAAGCCCTCCACCTCGGTAGGGAGCCCCTTCCCCAACTGGAGCCTCTTGTAGTGGTGGTTTGGTTCAGTTATTCCACAAAGGTGTCAGCTCAGTCACCGGACCAGGGCTTCAAACAGAGAGCACATGAATTGAAAGCTGGAGTTAGGTGCCTTGGGTTCAAATCCTGCCTCAGACACCCTGGGCATAGGCCAACCTCTCTGGGCCTCAGTTTCTTTATCTGTAAAACAAGGGTAACGATACTTTCCCCTCTACTTTTCAGAGCTGTTGTGAGGAAAGCTGTTGCGGTTCTACAAAACTAGGACCTGCTCTTTCCCCTCTTAGTCAGGACCTGTGATTTCTTTCGCACAGGACAGAATGAACCTGCTATACCTCACTCCTTGTTGGCAGATTGCAGCCTCAGGAAACATGTTGAGGTTCAGTGACTTGCCCAAGGCCTCACAGCCAGCATGATAGGAGGCAGGACTCAAGCCCGTCTTCCTGGCTTTCTATCCACGACATCACTTGATCATTACTATGATCAGTACGTAAAAGTACGAAAGTGACGCCATGCTAGGCCCTATACTCCTCTGCCACCATCACTGCAGAAAAAAAAGCAAACCAGAGGGGCAAGGCCAAGGCTGTAGCAACTCTGCTCTTTTGAATTCATGGCTCTTCTGTGGTTGCCCTGGCCAAAAAATTCATCCCCCAGCGCCTGGTGCTGGCGGGCAGCCTCTCCGGGCTTAGCTCCCCTGGGCCTGGTCCGTGGGCAGCAGCCCCAGCCTGGGCCAAGATGAAGGCTTCCGGCTTGGCACGGCCTGAATTCAGGAGGTGGCCCAGGCCAGGATCTGGCATCAAAGAAAGACTCCACCAAGCGAAGCCCTTTCATTAATCATTGCCTCCATCTACCACACGGCTCCCCATTTCTTTCCAAGAGCCTACCGGATAAAAGTTTGGATGGGAACGTGAGGATAGTTTAAAAAGAATACAACATGGTTCATTGGTGTGGTTTTCATAATCCAATTATCTTCTCAATGTTTCTAAACGATGTGTTAATTAGTTGTGGTTAAGGAGGGTTGGCATTTGAATGAGTTCTCTGGAGGAAGTTCCTTGAAAACCAAGGCAGGATGAAGGATGAGGAAGAGGGAGCACATGAAGGTGCTAGAGGGGAGGCCACTGAGGCACCCACCTGGGCCCCCCTAGTCCAGCCCCAATGCCTGCAGCCAGGCGGGAGGGGGAGGGGCTGGGGAGGGGGTGCGGATGGGGGGGAGGCAGCTCTCCCCCCAGGTACTTCCCTCCCACTCTTCTTTGTCGTTCCCATTTTCCATCTTTTTGTTTCCCCAGTTCCACTTGCCTGCCCCATTCTGGCTCTCCGGCTCACTGGGCAGTAACATGCCAGCTCATGGGGGGCAGAGACAGATGCTTTTTGTTACCTCCCCCGCCCCCAGTGGTAGCACAGAGCCTGGCACCAAACTGGCATTTGATGAATGGAATTTTCCTCTTCTTCCCTCTCCTCCCTGGCCCTAAAGCAGCGAGGGTCCACACTCCTTCTGAACTGAGGCAATCCTTAGGCTGGGCCCGGCGGTTCCCAGGATGTGGGCTTCTACCCGGCCGTGAGGCAGTGAGTTCATGGCACCCACTCAGAGATTCTAAGCCATCTCTGCTCCCTCCTCCTCTGCAGCCCTGTCGCTGCCCGAGTGGAACGGGACTGCACAAGACCAGAGCATCCAGCTCTGGCTGGACCCCGTAGTAGGACGGTACAGGGTGGGGGTGGGGAACACAAGTAACTGCCCCAAGAGACTAGACCAGAGATATCTGGGTGGCTCGGGTGGTTAGAGTGCTGGGCCTGGAGTCAGGAACACCTGACTTCAAATCTGGCCTCAAACACTAGCTATGTAACCCTGGGCATGTCACCTGAGCATTACCTGCCTCAGTTTCCTCATCTGTAAAAAATAAAGATAATAATAGCACCTACCCCTCCCCCAGGTTGTGAGGCTTAAATGACAGTGCATTTGTAAAGTTCTCAGTGCAGTTCCTAGCACATGGGAGGTGCTTGATAAAGGCTTATTCGCTTCCTTCCATTCTAGCAACTGGTTTTCCTTCTTCATTCATCCTCACAAGAGCCCTGTGAGGTAAGCACTATTATTATCTTCCTCCTTTCACGGATAAAGATCCTGGGATTAAATGATTGGTTTGGGATCATTCAGTCAAGGAGCTCCTGCAGCAGGATTCAAGCCCAGGTCTGCCTGACTCCGGGACTACGACACTACCCATTATACCACCCAGCCTTTGTGGGAAAGCATGGGCAGGAGTTGCCCAGAGAAGGAGACGGCACAGAAGGAAGGCCCGCAGGAGTGAAATCACCACAAAGCAGAGCTCGGCTTCTCCTTCGGAGCTGCGGGTTTGCTCCAGGTCTGCAGGAGGAGAGACGTCCCCCGTAGACGTGGCAGCCACTGGGGCCCTTTACTTGGTTCCAGCGTTGCTCATCCCGGAGCAGGATGGCGCCAGCTCTTTAAAGGTCATGCCCAGCTCCTCTCCTGCTCCAGCCTGCTCCCCCTGGTCTGTAGATGAGGACCCTCTTCCTCCCTCTCTCCTCCCCCCCCCCCCTTCTTCCTTCCCTGGCCCATCTCCTGTCGTCTTGACTTTTGTCCCGCCACTGGCCTCGGATGACCCTGGAGGAGAGAGTGAGGCTGATGACAGCACACAGCTCTGCCTCACTTAAATCCAATTCACTCAAAAGTCAAGACGTCCTCCTCCTCCTCCTCCTCCTCC
>NW_020947267.1:0-24421 GCF_900497805.2 Vombatus ursinus
ACTGGAGAAACTTTTATTTTTTTCAGGAGAATAAAAGCAGGACAAAGCTACAAGTTGAACACCTAAAACAAAAAACAAGCTGTATATAATGGAAATCTGCAGCTTCTTTCTCTTTCTGTTCTGTTATATAAGTGCAAATACCTATTTTATTTGATGTTTAAGTTCAGAATTTTAAAAAAAAAAAGGTATGATAACAATTAGAAGTGCCCTGGCCTGGGAGGTGGAGGACCCTAGTTTAAATTCTGAGTCTTTCTAGATCTATGCTGCTGTTTCTTACCAGGCAGTTTTCAGCAAGACAATTGGACAGAACAAGTCCTCTCTGAAGAGAAAGGGCTTTGAGATCATCAAGGTCAGGACAGACATACACATTTCTTTCCTGCAGAGTGAATCCACGATTGGAGACAGCAACACTATCCAAGAAGTGGCACATGGCCTATCATGGGAGTAGCGTTGGGGCTGTTCGGAGGGTGCTAGACCGAGGGGAGCTCGGGGCAGGTAATGGGACAGGACAAAGTTGAAGGATGATGCTGAGGGGAATAATTGGGGTGGGGGAAATAAAGGGGAAGACCCCTAACCATTACCCTTTACCTTCAGGCAGTGCTTCAATCCTAAGCTGTCGGCCTTTAAAGGCAGAGCCAGGGTGTGGATATGGAGAATCTGGTGAAAACTGCGTCCCTCCTCGTGAGGAGCAGCCCCCTCCTGTGCTGCTTTCCCCCTCCCTTCGGCATGCTGCTGGGACTGATGCCCTTGCTTCCAAAGTGCAGTGAGTGAAGGAGAATAGAGGGTGTGGGGACTGAAGTTGGGGTAACTAAGGAATGGGGATATTGGTGAAACCTGGAGGGAAGTCCCTGTAGCCCAGTTTCTCTCTTTTTTTTTTAAACCCATCTTGTTTCTGTTGGATTTTGGTTCTAATCTCTCCTCCTATTTTCCCTTGCCCATTGGTTTCCCCAGTGCCTTTCCTTCTTTCCTTCTGTTCCACAGTTTTTCCACTATGTTTCCACCCTTTCCATCCTATGTTGGGTTTTTTTTTCCTCATACTGTCCCAACAGGCCCTTCCTTCTTTCTTGTCTTTAGATTCCGGGACCCCAAATCTCAAAGGCCCTACCAGGCCCAGGTGGCATTCCAGGTGTGTGTACGTCCTGGATCCTACACACCTGGCCCACCCTCTACAGCAGTTGGGGGTCCCCCTGACCCCCACTTTAGCCCTGCTGAGCTTGAGTGGGTGACCAAGGAAAAGGGTGCCACATTACTCTATGCCTTGCTGGTACGAGTGGAGTGAGAGGATATGGGCCCATATTGCCAAGCACAACAGCAGGGAAGGTTTATGGACTTGGGAAGCACCAACTTTTTATATATTCCCCCAGCCATTCCCAGGGAAGACAGCGGACACGGTGGGAGCTCCCCCAGATTTCCAGGGGGCTTTGCATTTTTGTTTGGAGGAGTTCCCAATTTGGGGAGTAGCTGTCCTGGGTTGGGGATTGCCCACAGATTTGGGGGAATTGTGATGGTCCAGAACACTTCTCTATTAATTGGGGAAGTCCATGGGGACTGAATTTGGAAGGCCTCCCCCAATGAACTCTTGCTTGACCCCACTACTTCCCTTCCTCTCCTTATGCACTGATTTGGGGAAACTCCCATCACTTAATTTATTTCCGTTGTTTCTGGTTAATGTGAATCCCCAGGAGGAGTTGTCTCCCTCCCCTCTCCGTTGAAACTTTTTCCAGTGGGAAGGAATAGCTGGGGGAGAAGGGGCCACCCCTGTACAGCTGTTACATACTCTGATTTCTTAACTGAAATAAACGTCCTGTCTCAGATACAACCTTGTCTGTCCCAGTCTCCACTTGCACTTACCTAGGGAAATTTTAACGTAAGAGAGTTCTAAGGAAATGTAGACAGTTAGGTGTCCCAGTGGACAAACTGTAGGACTTGGAGTCAAGAAGACCTGAGTTCAAATCCTACCTTAGACATTTCGTAGCTGCTGTGTGAGCCTGGGCAAATCACTTTAACTTTTCTGTGTCTCACTTTACTGATCGCAAAATGGGGATAAGGACATCTACTTTACAAGGCTGTTGTGAAGATCAGTGTTAACATGTAAAGCATTTTGCAAACCTTAAAAAAAACAACTAAGTAAATGCTAGTTATTATCAGGCAGGAACCCTGTAGTCTCAGTTTTCTGTATTTATGCTGTCATTTCTGTGTTCCTGACAGCATAGTGTGGAGTCAAGTTGTCTTCTCTCTTAATGCCGTTTGCACCTAGAAATTCTTAGGAAAAAAAGAATTGATCTTAAACCTTTCTCGGCACGAATGTCTTTGCTGACCTCAATTCCCCAGATTATCACAGAACCTTTGCTTCCCTTGTACCTAAGGGTCAACAGATAGATTGTACCTTGATTCCACTTACTTTGGGGGTGAAACAGTGATACGGACTTGAGACCCTGACTCCTTTAATTCTTTTTAGTTACGAAGTTCTTTAGCACTGTTCCTTCTGTGGCCTCCCAGGTAACTGGGACTGGGAAACACTGGGCAGTGTATTGAAGGTTACGGGACACGTGTCTGGCCCGGCCGCTTACTACTGTATGATACTGGCTTTTTATCTCTGTGGGCCTTCATCTGTAAAATGCGGAAAATGAACTAAATAATTTCTTTAGGGTCTCTTCCAATTTATCAGCTCCTTTGCCCCTGCGCCAGGGGTGGGTTTTCTCGGAGAAGAAGCCCCTCCCATTTCCTCCCTCCCCGCCCTGGGAGTAGAGGCGGGAAGGTCACATGCTGGAAGAGCGGGGCACCCCTCAAAATAGCCCAGTAGCTTTGGATCCTTTTTTCCACTCCACTGCCCCCTACGTGTACTACACGCCTCACGGCTTCTCGGGGCGCAGGCCAAGCGCCGTAGTTTGGTTACCCCAAACCCTGAGTACCACGCGCAGCCGCTGTAGTTTCCCCCTTTTTCCCAAGCCTCTTCCGCCCCTCCCCTCCCCTCCCTTCCCCTCCCCCACCCCTGGCAGCGTGCAAAGCTTCGCCATCGCTCATCTGTGCCCCCCGGAAGTACTTTCCCACGAATCAGGAAGTGACGAAGTCCCTGAGGCCTGTAGGAGGGCTGAAGTGAGAAGGAAGCGGAGGTAGGTAGGGAGGGGCTGGGGGGCCTGGAGGTCTAATCCGAGATTTTCGGACCCTGGTCGCGCCTGCGCAGAACAGGGTCACTGCTGGTAGCTGCTGGACAAGTGGGGAGGGTGGGGAACCCAGTGTGGCACTCGACCCCAACCCCGCTTACTGGAGCAGGTGATGGGCTCAAGGGGGTAGCGGGGCGCCTGACGGGAGAAGCACGTGACCAGCCCCACACGCCCCAGCGGTATCGCCTCCGGAACCCCGATGCTCTCAGCGGCCCCGCCCTCCGGCCCCACCCGCCTTCGGGACCCAGCGGAGAGAGCCGGGTCGGGGCAGGGAGACCCTCGCCCTCTCCAAGGAGCAGGAAGCTCAGCCCGCCCCCCTTCCCGGCCTCGCTGCCGGATCGCGGTGGAGCCTGGTTTTCCCACCTCATTTCTTCAGGGTGGTGGGGAGGGCTCTCAGGTCCCCCCTTCCGCGAGTGGGAGCCCTTCTACACCTCTGTGATAATGCTTATCCCCCAATAAACCAGATTTCTGCTGGGTGACTAGATTCATTTCTGGGACTGGATTGTCAGTGATCAAGTCTCAGGATCCGCACTCCAGTCTGTGTGGCAGCATCCTGCGGGTCACCATGCCGGCCCTTCTGGAACGCCCCAAGCTCTCTAACGCCATGGCTAGGGCATTGCATCGACACATAATGATGGAGCGGGAGAGGAAGAGACAGGGTGAGTGAGGGTGCTAGCTAGCTCAGGGTTCCAAGGGAGCAGCAACACATTGCAATCCCAGACTGAGCTTTGCATGTTAGAGATGTGTCCCCTAGATATCGGTGGGAGAGGGAGGGAAGGAATAAGCAGCCTTGCAAGAAAGGTGCAATTTTTCTCATTTCACAGTTGAGGAAACTCAGGCAGACAGGTTTAGTGACTTGTCCAGGGTCACACAGCTGAGAGTGTCCGAGGCCAGATTTGAAAACTTTCCTGCCTCCAGGACCACTGCCCCAAGTTGTCGATTCCCATAGTTGTGGGACCTCGAATTGTGGGATCACCTTCCCTATCTAGGCCTATTTTCTGTGTTTAAAATGAGGGCTTGGTGTCTGAGATCCCTTCTAGCTTTAAGGTTTTAACTCCATGCCCCTCCCTCAGAGGAAGAGGAGGTAGACAAGATGATGGAACAGAAAATGAAGGAGGAACAAGAGAGGAGGAAGAAAAAGGAAATGGAAGAAAGGATGTCACTGGAAGAGACCAAAGAACAGGTAAGCAGATTTTTACACACACACACACACACACACACACACACACACACACACACTACTAATCTCTAGTTCTTTACTCACCCTGCTCCCCCTTCCATTCTGGCAGACCTTTCACTGTTTCCATGATCCTCCCAGATCCTTAAATTGCAAGAGAAGCTCCTGGCCCTACAAGAGGAGAAGCACCAGCTCTTCCTGCAGCTCAAGAAAGTTTTACATGAGGAGGAGAAAAGGCGCCGTAAGGAGCAAAGGTGGGAGACATGGAGGGAGACAGGGCCTAGACTAAGGTATGGCTTTGTGAAAAGGGAACCTAGTTTTGAGAAGAGGAAGAATGCACCCAGGTTCTTGTCTTAACTCTGCCACTTATATAAATCTTAGATAATTTAATTTCTTTGGACCCCAGTTTCTTCATCTGTAAAACTTGTAAGGTTCCTTCCAGTTTTAAATCTATAATTTTTGATAGTAAGTCTTTGATCTTACTTCCCCTTCAGTGACTTGACAACACTTACATCTGCAGCATACCAACAAGGTCTGGCTGTACACACAGGGACACATCTTCTCAGCATGCAGGGTGAGGTGGACAAGGGGAAAGGGTGGGTATAGGTTGGGCAAGGATCATGGAGGTGGTTTGAGACCTCCTGAGAGCCTGCACTCTTCTGAGTCCCACACCTCCTCATAGGCAGCCCGGGAGGACACAGCAGACCAGGAACTCTTATGTCTGCTGATAGGGCCAAGCAGATGTTTGGACCCCAAGTGCTTACGGTAAGCAGAGAGGGATCCCCAGCATGGTGGCATTTAATGTGCTGTGATGAAGGTAAAAATATCAATGTAACCTTCCCTAATCATAAATTATATTATAGAGTTGTGATTTATGTTAGAGGTAGATGAGGTAATGGACTTGAGATAACATCTTACACTTCCTGTGCAAGACATTTAGTCTCTCTGAACCGGTTTCCTTATTTTAAAAATACAGACATGTGTATAAATTGTAATGGCCAGCTGTCAAGGTCAGATAATTTATACTTCGTTGTACAGTGTGTTGTATTTAGCTCGTACCTAATAATCGAACACTTTCCAATCTTAACTCTCCCCATCTTTTCCAGACCCGTCATTTTGTGGGGTCAACAGCTTTTGCAGGAACCTCAGAACACGGGCAATTCCAGAGCAGTCCAGGAGGAGCCTATGGGGCAGCCCAGCCCCCACCTCACTATGGACCTACCCAGCCGGGTTATAGTCCCAGCCAACAGCTCAGAGGTGAGGGCAAACAGAACTAGAAATGGGCAGGGGGCAGTGAAGGTTTTTGCTTGTGAGGAATTTGGTTTGTGGGTGTAGCCTCTTTATCTGCATCTAACCTTCTCCCCTCAGCCCCTTCAGCTTTTCCTGCAGTTCAGTACTTGTCACAACCTCAGCCACAGTCCTATGCAGTACACGGCCACTACCAGCCCACACAAACAGGTAATGCCACTTGTGGATCCTTCTAAGCTGTTCCCTGATTTCATGTTTTTTTCCTGTACTCATTGGATTGATCCCTCTTGTCCTAGGGTTCCTGCAACCGGGCAATGCCCTGTCCCTTCAGAAGCAGCTGGAACATGCTAACCAGCAATCTGGCTTCTCTGATTCGGTGAGACCCTATTCTCAGGGGGTGGTTTTATAGGAAAGTTTGAATAATCCTAAAATGCTGACCTGTTGTCATATGTTACAGTCTTCTCTGCGCCCCATGCATCCCCAGGCTCTACACCCAACCCCTGGGCTTTTAGCCACACCCCAGCTTCCTGTACAGATGCAACCATCAGGAAAGGTGAGGATTCAAGTGGGATTCAGACTTTCTGAGAATGGGGTTATTGACACTAAAAACTTTCTGTTTTGTTCACAACAGTCAAGCTTTGCAGCCACCAGCCAACCAGGCCCCCGTCTCCCTTTTATTCAGCACAGCCAGAACCAACGTTTTTATCACAAGTAACTTAACTCAGGGCAATGTCCTGCCTCCCCAGTTCTCCAACTAATAAAGTTAAAACTGCCATCAGAGCCTGTTTCCTGCTGTCTGAATTGTTCCCAGTCTTGCCCACTTGGTGTCAGGAATCCTGGTGATAAAAAACCTTAAGAAAGTAAACTAGGTTTCCCCTAGAAGAAGTATATAAAACGTGGGCAGTCATATTAAACTTGTAGTTTTATTCAGGTTTGATTTTTAACAAATGGGTCAGGGAGAAAACTGAAAGGAGGGGTAGGGCCCATGGGTGCTAGGGGCCCTCCTGGATGCCTGAGGAGGGGAATAGAGCCCCTCCCCACTCCTGTCCCTTCTCCCACTAAAGAGATTTGGGGTAGATGGGGCACAGGCAGATGGGGGGGGGGGGGGCTGGTCCCCTGCTGGAGGAGGGAGTGGTGCTAGGTGAGGTATAGGGAACCAGGGGGCCAGACAGGATGGGTAGGGAGAGGGGGCAGAGGATTTTTGCCAGAATCCAGAATCTACAGCTTTCTGCTTCCAGATTCAATAATAAAAAAGAAAAAAACTAAATCTCAAGGAGCCCCCATCCCCTCTCCCCCACCAGGGCTGTAGTGTGAGGTGGAGGAGAGAAGGGGGCAGTTTTACCAAGGCCCTGCCCCCATCTTGTCCGAGGGGTTGGGGGAGATAGGGCTGGACTAAAGGGGTGGGGGGGGGGGGAGCTCCCCAGATTGAGAGAAAAAAAAACCAAAATAAAACATCAAAGAAATAGAGTAGATGTCCAGCCAGGGTGGGGCCAAAGCCTGACCAGGCTGGGGAGGAAAGGGAAGGCCTCTTCAGGCGCCGATTGCTGCTGCTGTTGCAGCCACCACCACCCTGAATACAGAAAGAAAAGATTAGGACAACCAATACACACTCTGCAACATAGATGAAGTACTACAGCAAAGGATTTGGGGTGGCGGTAGGGAGGACCCACAGGCAAAGAAAATAGGGTTCTACCCACCTGGGGGCCAGTTACTTTGCCATGGCCTTGATTGCAACAGCTGCTTCCTCTGTCATGGCTGACAGCACCGTTATCTGTAGGAAAAGGGATCAGTGTTTAAAACTCCTCACTTTAAGATTACAAGCATTGGAATTGCAAAACACAGGGTAAAAAAAAGGAAGATTAGGATTTACCAGGATCTCTTCTCCACAATCATACTTCTGCTCAATCTCCTTGCCAAGGTCACCCTCAGGTAAACGAAGGTCCTCCCTCACCTCCCCACTGTCCTGGAGCAGTGACAGGTAGCCATCCTGAATCCCAATCAGCTAGGGACAGAAAATAAGGGATAGGCAATCAAAACAACTCTCATTCCACTTTCCATCATGAATCCCACCCCTTACTTGGCCTGACTTTTCTTCCACATCTCTTTACTTTAAAATCTTACTTTTGTTTCTCATATTGAAGCATCCCCAAAACCTAGGTGCTCTGGTTCAACCCCTTTCCAAATACCTGGAAATCATTTCTCTTGATATTGGGCACATCCATGTTGTGGGTTGAAGGGCAGATATCTTCATATTTCTTCCCAGTAAAGATATCGATACCAACCAGATGAACCTGGATATGTATATATATACATATATATATGTATGTGTATCATGTTAAGAAGGAAATCGGCAATTTCTGACATGGGGAGGGAGATAGCTACAGATTCTCTCCCTCCTTTCCCAAATGAGTCAGGCCAGTCATGGCAGTGAGAAGTAATGGTCCCAAGAAGGGAAAGAGGAGCAGAGAGATAGGCATAAAGAGACAAAAATAGGTGGCACCAAAGTTAACCAGAGTAACTAAACAGAGAAGGAGAGAAAGAACCAAAAACTGAGTATGTTTAAAGGGTACAAGGAATCAAGAGTCAGAAGGATAAGAGACCTGGACACTTAGGAAAGAATGTGTTTCTATGATACTGCGAAATGAAATGGGAAGGGGTAGAGTTTGGGACACATATACATAGTCCCCAACCTCCTAGGGCTGGAAAAATGACCACCAGGAGGCAAAAAGCTGAAAAGCCTAGAAAACAGGCTATGTCTGAGGGTGTTAAAGGAATAGGAAGGAAAGCAGACACCTGGGCACAGATATAGAGAGACTGATAAAAGAAAAATTATAGGACTTGGGTGAGAAGAATGACACTGGGGAAAGTCTACACTGAACAGGCTCAGTTATCAAAGACAGGAGGTAGTTTTTCAGACGCAAAAGTAGGATGAAGACATAAGTAAATATGGACAAAAAACCCTGAAATTTCAGCACATATTGGACATAATGTTCCTTTAGCTTGTTCTGACCCTGGATGAAACATATATCAGAGGAAAGGTTGCATCTAGGATAGACAAAAAGCTAAACTACGCAATTAGGTAGAAACACAAGAATCTAAATAGGGTTTAAAGGGTAGGGAAAACAGGAAATAAGAGGAAGCCAGGAACCTAGGGTAAAGAATAAAAGAGGCTATCGAATGAAGCCAAATGGTGGAAAGGGATTCTCAGAGGAATCCAGAGGTTGAAAGAGACAGGAAGGTCAAGCTGGAGGAGCAGAAATGCAAAATACTGAAGTACTGGTTGGTTAAGAAGCCAGAGAGGCAAGATTGAAGGTACCAGAGATCTAGTCATCTGGTGCAGAAAGCAAGTTTGGGAAAAGCCAAAAGGAGGCAAGCTATAAAGGATATAAGCAGGCCAGGAAACAAAAAACAAAATGAGGAAAGGAGTTTCTGACCTTGGCATGGCCATGCTTTCCAGTCTTGGAGGTGGACATCTCAACTATCTTACAGGGCCGGCCTTTGAGCACCACAAAGCCATTCTTGCGCAAGGCAGAGCACTGCATGGGAAAGGTAGCTGATGCCCCTGCATCCCCCGTCTCGAAGTCCAGGTCATCTGCCATTTTGAGAGATGTCTATTCCAACTGATAGGGGGAGGAGAGAAAAAGGGTGATATTAATAGTTCTTTAAGGCTTGCTATGACTGTTCCCCCAATGATACCCTAATTCCTGGATCTTATGAAAGGCCAAGAACTGGGAGGGCAGAGGAGACAGAACAGATAACTGTGTATCTAAACTAGAGAATAAGAGATTTAGACTAATACTTATAGAGTCCCAGCAAGGAAGAATCCATTTTTCCTTTCCCCCATTTGTCCCCCCCCCAAATAAGGGAGTCAGGGCTATAATTAATTAAAGAGCTCTGAGCAACTGGGTGGAGTTGGGCTAATGCTAGGGGACTGGGTGGAGACTCAGAGCTTAGGGCTCCACCCACAGTTGTCATACACACACCCCTACACCTACCAGAGGTATAGGAATCCAAATGGCACCTTAGCCAGGGAGATTCCCAGTCACCCAAACCTAAGCTAACAGTTTTTGTCTGGGGAAGGGGAGAAAGGAAAAAGGTCCACTCACCCTCTGACAAACAACCAGTCACAGCTCCCTCAGGAAACCCAAATACCAGGCCTCCCCCAGGGGCCCTCCCACTTTTCCCAGCATGCACCTGTACTGAAATAGGCCTAAGGCCCTGGCAGCACATGGGGTAAGTTTGGGGTTACAAATCCAACCAAAGGGCTAGTCTAGTGGTGTTAAGGTTTCACTGAATATATTCAAAAAGATAACAGGGAGACAAAAGTCCTCATTTAGGAAAGGATGGAGATATGAAAAAAACGGGTGGCCATCTGGAAAACTGTGTCATGGCTTGAGAACTCAATAAAGGTTATAAAGTACTACCCAAAATTAGTAAGGGAAGATGCTTTTCTGCCCCACTTCTCTTTATATGATGCAAATAGATTAAATTTGCCAAGGGCTGAGGGAGCAAAGCCACCTCCCCCCTCAAATCCTTTCCTTCTATCACTGAGATAGTCTCTTCCTTATGCCTCCTTTCCCCTACCATCTCCAATTTCTGGGATAGTTTTATTTAAATCCAATTCTCTCACTTCAAAAGGGAAAGGGGGCAGGCTATACAACAGGATGGTATGAGGCCTAAGTGACAGTTAACATATGCTAACAGGAGCCTGTCCAATCTACTTTATATACTAGTACTGATAGTGAGACCAACCCCAATTGCCAATTTGGCCCCCTTAATTTTGTCTCATATACCTCTCCCTTTAAATGTTCCCCCTTCTTTGCTTATCCTCTGGACCTCACTCTGGATTTTGGGGGATGGAAAAATGGCCTGGCGTCTCCCTTGCCCTCCCTTTGGTGCCTCCCTACCCTGGGCCCCTCACCCCTCTGTTGGAGGCCTCAAACCCACGATGCGGCAGAGTCCTAGCCACCTCCATGGGGTCCCCCTCTGCCTTGGATTTCCTGCCCCCTCCCTCACTACCTAACCTAGGCCATGTGGCCTTACAGTCCCCCTCCCTCCCACTCAGAGCCACCTTCTCCAGCAGAGGGAAACCGAGGGATTTCCCCCAACGCGCCCCCCCACAAATCCAACTTCCTGTACCCCAGAAGCCCCTCCCCCAAGTCTCTTAGCTCTCCTATGCCTCTTCTCCCCGCGTGCCCCACCACAGCCCTCACGTGCCCAACCCCCGACCCTGAGAGCAATCCCTCCCCCATCTCACGTGTCCCCGTGGGGCGACCCCAAATCCCTCCCCAGGTCCCAATCCCAACCCCAACGGTCCCGTGTGGCTCATTCTCTCCTCCTCCCCCCTCCGACTCACCCACGTGGTCTCATTCCCTCCCTATCCCGCGAGATGAAACCAATCTTCGGGTCCCCTCGTGGTCTTCTGCTCCAGGTTCTCCAGCGTGGCGGCCCCGCGCTCGCCGTTCAACCTTCCCCCAACACCCCCCCCCTTCACCCTGCGTCGCGCCAACGTCACCCGCCCGGACCGTAACCGCCGCACCACGCGCCAGACCCGCAGGGTGAGCGCGCGCTCCCGCCCTTTCCTTCGCGCTCTTACCCCAACCCTCCCTTCCCAGTTCGGGCCCCGCGAGGCGACCGTCAGCCCTTCCCCTCCCCCGCCTGTCCGCTGGCCCCTCCGTTCCACTCCATTCCATTCCTTCCTCTCAGCCTCCCCAACTGGGGCATTTGCGCACGCGCATACTACCCGCCCTCACCTCGTGCGAACGTACCGACTGGACCCCCGTCCGCCCGCCGCAAGCTCAACCGCTACCGCCAAGCCTACTGCTGCCGCCGCCGCCGCTACCGCTGCCGCTGCCGCTGCTGCTGCACACGGGTCCTAGTGCGCAGGCGCTGGCTCCCCACTGACCAACCAAGCAGCCGTCTGACAGCCGCGCAGGCGCTCTCCCCTTCTTCTCCCCCCACCCCCTCCGCGCTCCACCCCCGCACTACGCAGGCGCACTGGCTCACTCCCCGCTTCTCCCCCCTCCCACCCACCCAGCTATCGTTTAATGCGCTTGCGCATTCTGTTCTTCTGAAGTTCCCCAGCACTCCCATTCCTCGAACAACGCGCAAGCGCATTTCATCCCCACCCCCCCCACCCCGCGTTCTCGCCTAAACCCTCTCACCAAACCAGGTAGCCCCTGCGCCTGCGCAATAAGCCTCACTTCTCGCCACACCCTCCTAAGTCTGCACCTTCAGGGCGCATGCGTATTAGGCCGCCCACGCCTTCCTTTGCCGACGTCGCCAGTAAGCTTGTGCGTTGGAAAGACCTCGCCACTCCAGCTCCGGTAGCCTCCAGAGAACGCCCCACCCAAGCTTCACCACTCCTGTTATTGCGCATGTGCTTCAGTCAACCCGCAGTGTATCTCCCTCTCCTCCCCTGCCCCCGCCGAAACCCAGAAGAACGGGTGTCAGACTTGCGTACGAAGTCGCTTTCCAATCTGTCTTCTTGAGTCCTCAGTGCGCGTGTGCGCGACGAAATCTCGCTTCCCAGATCCAGCTGTTCACCGCCGACCTACCATAGAGTTACAATCGGAGGCTAGAGTGAAACGGCCCCCGGCCACCATCTTGTTTCAAAGACCCTTAAAGAGTTTCTATGGCAACTATGAAGGCCTTTCCACTGTGAATATTAAATAAACGTGTAAATAGATTAAATTCACGACCGTAAGCGCACTACACATCCTGCCTTGTCTGTGAAAGTAGGCCTAGAGATCCTATGGAAAAAAATTATTTTTACAGAAGATAATAATTGAATCTATGAATTGCTACAAGTACTTTGGAAAGCAATCTGGAATTACGCAAAGTGACTAAAACTAATCCATACTCTTTGGCCCAGAAATTCTACTGTAAAACGTGTACCCCAAGGAGATCAGTGACAAAAAGAAAGTATCTATGATAGTACTCTATAGTAGCAAAGAACTGTAGCCAGTCAGTTGGAGAATAGCCAAATTGTGGTACATGAATATAATATACTGTGCTGCAGTAAACAATGAATGTGATAAGATGCAGGAACAGACATATGAACTGATGCAAAGTGAAATAAGCAGTACCAGGAAAACAATAGGAAAGGACTATAACAATGTAAAGGGAAAGAATAACAAAATTGACTGCTGTAGAATTGTAAGCTTGGCCCCAAAGAAAAAAATGAGAAGATTTTTCTTTGCATATCAATTGAGAAATGGCTGAAAAAAGTTATAGTATATGAGTGAGCTAGAATACTATTATTGTACTGTAAGAAATGATAAAGGGGATGCTTTCAGAGAAAACTGGGAAGACTTTTATGAATTGAAAAAGGAATGAAGTGAGCAGAATAAGAACAATTTATATAATAACAGTACTGTAAAGACAAACAACTTTAAAAGATTTAAGAAATCTGACCAACCATAATTCCAGAGGACTAATGATTAAAAATGATATCCACCTCTTGACACAGAGGTGATAGACTTATGGTCCAGGTTGAGACCTTTTTCTGGACAAAGCCAATGAAGGAATTTGTTTTGCTTTATTTTGTGTATTTATTACAAGCGTCTTGATTTTTCTTTCTTTTCCAGTGTGTGTGTGATCAGAAGAGGGTAGATTTTTGTTAAATGAGAAAAAAAGTTAATTTAAAAAGATACCTCTCTTTTCTTTGCAGAAGTGTGAGACTACGGGTGTGGGATTTTGCATGTTAGATTTTTTTGATGTGTTGTTTATACAATACTCCTTTCTCCACCCTTTGGAGCATGCTCAATTGGCATTCAGATCATGGAAACTTGGGGTAAATATGTTTCCAGAGATGTACACACACATCAGGGAGGCACTTTCATTGTGTCCCAACATTTCAGGGCAGGTTTAGATATTCTCTGAATGTCAGTCATGATGATTAATGGGCTTCATACAATGGGCAATGACAAAAAGTTTTTGGATTGGCTGTTGGCCCAAAACTTGTGGATATACTAAAATGGAAGTCTGAGTCCTTAAGTCTTTCAGAGTTGCTGTCTTTATCCTATTGTTATTGTATAAAACATTGTCCTGGTTCTGTTCGCTTATTTCTATATCAGTACATACAAATCTCAAGACTTCTTCTGTTCGCCAGTCTTGAAGTATCAGGATGATATTCTGGGCTCTGCAATGGGTCAGGTGGGGTGGGTACACTTTCCCCATTTCCTTGAAATTCCTGAGCTCGTGAGCCTCCTAGATGATCTTAGACTGGGATAGGGCTGCCTCCCATTTGTGTTCTTTCCTTTGACTTTTGGTGCTGGTGCATATTCCTCTTCCAAGGCACCCATGCAGCGAAGTAGCCAGTCCTGGAGCAGTTGGGGCTACAATAACAGTAGACACAGACTAGCCTAAAGGAGAGAGAGAGAAAGAGAGAGAGAGAGAGAGAGAGATTATCAGACAAAAAGTTTCCAGTTTGGGTTGATAGATTTATAATCAATGCAAGTGAAATATAAAATTGCTTTAAAAAAAAGTCCTAAAAAAATCTGTTTTCAAATGTCACTTCTCAAGTGATTATCAGCCTTTTCAAATGATTATTGCTTAACATTCCTTGTTCCACAAGCTGATTCCTACCTCTTTGCTGGAAAAGACACCTTAGACTAAATGAAAAATTAGAATTGTTCCTCAGAATTTGAGTTTGGGATGGAATTGAAGATTGGGGCGGCTGGGGTGAGGTGGGGGGAAAGGGGTGTAATCCCTCTATTAAGAAGATAGACAAAAAGAATTTTTTGAAAAAAAGAAGATAGGCAACCCCAGAGTGTTGAAGCCAAGGCAAACCATGAGGACAGGTACAGGACAGGAAATGGTAAAAGTTGCCAACCATCAGCTGAGCAGAGCCTATGTTAAATTCAGCTTTTCACAACTTTTTTTTCTTTATTCATAAAAGAGATAGCTCTCTGTAAAGTGAGGGAGAAATACAATAGGACATATAGGTAATGTAAAAAAAGCTATCAATAAAAAATTTACTTAAAAAATGCAATTTTTGTAAAAAATCCCTTTGCCCCTCTCTTCTTACAGACATTCCAACTGGCAAGAGTTTCTTGCCCAGTAGTATGGAGCCATGTGGTTTGGCAAAGTGAATAGTTAACATTAGAAGGGGATCTCTTGTCCTATAGGTCAGTCAGTAAGACTTTGATACATCCACTGGGCTGGTGGCTGAAATATAGTGCCACCTGGTGGACAAATTACAGCACTCCTTCACTGGTTAATTAATGAAATGATGCTAGGTTTACAGAAGATTGCCTAGTAGCAGAAGGGGGCTGCCATTGCTACTGCAACACCTCAAGTGTCACATGGGATACCCTTTAAATACACAAACAGCCTGCACATATGGTATATATGCTTTTACCATCTATTTCAATTAATCAAAGGCAACTAGGTGGCACTGGATCAACTTGACGTTGTGAGGAAATGCTGTGTAAGCAAAAGCTATTTTTTTCCTCCCAGTTTTTATCTCAATTTCAAGTAACAGACCATTCATTCAAGTATTTTAAAAAGTTAGTTTCATAGGGGCAGCTAGATGTGGCAGTGGATAGAGTGCTGGGCCTGAAGTCAAGAAAACCTAAGCTCAAATCTGGCCTCCAAAACTTACTAGCTGTGTGACCCTGGGCAAGTCACTGAACCCCATTGCCTAGCCAAAAAAAAAAAAAACCCAAAAAAAACAAAAACGTAGTGTATGAATTCTGGAGTGTTGAGAGTTCTCTGGAGTTCCAGTTTACCACCATTGTCCCATCGCTCTACCTAGGATGGTACTGATGTGTCCGTGATTACAAGAAGGCATTTAAATCTGCTGAACAAATCCAACAGAGAAGTGCTAGGTTTTATTGATGTGTTGGAGTATGGCTAAGTAGAGGGTCAGGCAATGTAGGCTTTGGTGATCTCTGCCAAGGTTTCCCTGTAAGTAAAGTTCAATTTCAAAGAGGATTTAGAATCTCCTGCTTAAAAAAAAAAACAAAAAAAAACCGGTCCAAGCTCACCTCTGCCACTGATATATAGGCCCCACCCAACATTCCTTTCCTCCTGGCTAGCTTTGATCAGGCAATCTAAGATTCTATCCTACCTGTAGTCAACCATCCAATTTTAAAACAGTGCCTTACTCCAGATTATGATATATCTTTATCTGTCTGTCTATGTATTTATCTATCCTTAGTCTACATTTGTTTTCTGGGTACTGGGAAGAAGGGAAGGTGTTGATGGGCAAAACTTTGTCTATGATAGGGGAGAAATGGTCCCATTTCCCACCCTCTGACTTTCAAGGGCCTTAAAGTCTAATGAAAAGAGGCGCAAGTCAGGATACAAATAGGAATCAGAGAAGAACAAGAACAATTGTATTGTGGAATGTTCTTCACCATGTGGGATACTGGCAGCTAACTCTTTGGGACTGGTGAGTAGTCTCAGTTGAATGCTACCATGACCCAATACTCTCTCTTTTGTGACCAGTACCCAGGGAGAAAAAGCTCAGACTAGTACTATGGAAGTGATTCATATAGTAGAGAAAAGAGAAATTAGAGTGAGGGGAGAAGAAAAGGTTCCAAAGAGCCTGAGACAGTAGATTGTTGAACTCTGGATAGAAAACCCATCCCCATCCCAGTACTTTTCCTTCCTTCTCTTGTTTCTACTCCATTATCCGGATCTGGGATCCCAAATAAATATCTCTTCCCCCTTATTTCCTTCCCATGATTTGTGAGTGAGAGCAATTTGGGAATTCTCTGGTCTCACCTGAAGAACTGAGAGGTTAAGTGAGAGGCAGAAGGGTCCATGTAGGAACATTTAACATTTTCCTTTTTATTTTCACTATGTCCAATGTGGATATAATATGATGAGTACCTATGTCTTGTGAATGTAGGCTGAGAGAGGAGGTATGAAGTGGTGTAGGATGAAGGCTAGAGCTCTAGTTTTCTTGTTTTTAATAATTTTGAGCAACATTCAATATTCAAAGAGAAAGGTGATCTTAGCATAGGTTGAATCTACACCACCCCATCTTGCATCCCTCTGCAGTTGTTGTTGGGGTGCTACATAGGAATTGACAAGCTGACTACCCTATGGTGGCCAGAAGGGATACTGCAGCCTCTAGGGAAACTATTTTTACAGAACTGGATGTACCAGAGAAACTCTGTTTGGACTTGGTTGTTGGCTGGAGGACAGTGCCACCTAGTCAGAAAATTAGATGTTGAACTCCCTTACTTAATAATTGGCATGATTGCACATTGCCTTTCTGGAGGCTTGGGGAAGTCATCACACAAGTCAATAGGAGATGCTGCTGTGCCTCAGATTTCTCATAATGTACAATTAAAGAATCACACAGAGTGCACGGATATCACAGAATCATATACATCAAATTCCAGGTGCCAGTGCTGCGCCTTCAGAAGCCATAAAAAGAATGATGACAGTGAGGTAGGACAAGGAAGAAGTTATATTCACTTGTTTATTAACTCAGCAACAATTTTGCATTTCTTTTTCCGAGATGGGGTTATTTAAGTATCTTACTTCCTCTTCTGTTAATCTGGGCGATTTATATTTTTGTAAATATTTATCCATTTCACTAAGATTGTCAAATTTATTGTCATACAGTTGGGCAAAATAGTTTCTAATTATTTTTTAAATTTCCTCTTCATTGGTGAATTCACCCTTTTCATTTTTTATACTGGTAATTTGGTTTTCTTCTTTCTTTTTTTAAATTAAATTAACCAAATTATTGGTTTTTTTCATAAAACCAACTCTTAGTTTTATCTATTAGTTCAATAGTTTTCTTAACTTCAATTTTATTAATCTCTTCTTTGGTTTTCAGTATTTCTAATTTGGTATTTAATTGAGGGGTTTTTAATTTGTTCTTTTTCTAGTTTTTTTAGTTGCATGCCCAACTCATTTGATCCCCTTTTTCTCTATTTTATTCATGTAAGCATTTAGGGTTCCCCCTAAGAACTGCTTTTGTTGCATCCCATAAGTTTTGTTATGTTGTCTCATTATTGTCATTCTCTTGAATGAAGTTGTTGATTATTTCTATGATTTATTGTTTGACCCATTCATTCCTTAGGAGTAGATTAGTTTCCAGTTAATTTTTAGTCTGTCTTTCCATGGCCCTTTATTACATGTAATTTTTATTGCATCATGATCTGAAAAGGATGCATATTTCTGCCTTTCCTCATTGGATTGTGAGGTTTTTATGCCCTATTACATGGTCAATTTTTGTGTAAGTGCCATGTACCACTGAGAAAAAAGTATATTCCTTTCTATCCCCATTCAATTTTCTCCAAAGGGCTACCATATCTAACTTTTAAAAAATTCTATTCACCTCCTTAATTTCTTTGTTGTTTGTTTTGTGGTTAGATTTATCTAGTTCAGAGAGGGGGAGGTTGAGGTCCCCCACTAGTATAGTTTTGCTGTCTATTTCTTCCTGTATCTCCCTGAACTTCTCCTCTAAGAATCTGGTTGCTATACCACTTGGTACATATATGTTTAGTAAAGATATTACTTCATTGTCTATAGTGCCTTTTAGCAGGATGTGGTTTCCTTCCTTATTTCTTTTAACAAGATCTATTTTTGCTTTTGCTTTGTCTGAAATCAGGATTGCTACCCCTGCAACAATTTTCAAATGGTTTACTTTGAGGTTATAAAGCTCTTTTTTAACTAGCCCTGACTGATTATTCGAGCTGATCTTATCATTCTCTTTGTTTCCACATGGAACTGAGTCCTCTGGAAACAGAGGTTTAGGGCAAGACTTAGTGCAGACACCCAAATAGCTTGACCTACTGCTGCCCAGAATTCCTGATCCACCAACTTCAGCGTCCCCAAGTAGCATGGCCACACCTCCATGCCTGACCCTGTCTATCAATTTTGATTAGCTCCTTAATTTCTGTATTCCTGATTCTCTAAGCAGCTACTCTTGCAGCTGACGCTAGGTGGTGCCATAGTGCATAGAGAGTCCCTGAGTCAGGAAGACTCATCTTCCTGAGTTCAAATCTGGCCTCAGACCAAACACTTGACACTTACTAGCTACGTGACCCTGGGCAAGTCGCTTAACCCCAATTGCCTAAAAAGAAAAAAAAAAAGTCAAGGCCCGAGATGCAGACTTTGGTATCTTCAATGTCAGACCAAACTCTAAGTGCTCCACAGTGCCTGCTTCAGTAGCCTTCATGACTATTGGAACAAATTGTTTACATCCAACCATTCCTCTGGGGGAAGTCTTCACATGCTTGGGGTAGACATCCCTCTAACTCGCTGATAGATTTGAGGCCTGTTGGTGACCCTCAACCTGCTTTAGCCCATCTGCGAAGACAGATTTCCTGGGGTGTGGCTGTGTACATGCTACAGCTTCTTGGAGTCACAGGTGAGAGTTGGGTGAATGGACCCAAGGGCAGATGAGCAGTCCTGAAAAGGGCTTGGCAAGTCCATACACCAGAGGTGACAGTCCTGCCTACCTGTGCACCCCTTGACAGTACTGAAGAATCCTGGGGGAGGAGTGAAATAAAACAGACCTGGCTTTCAGGCAGTGGGGGGCTAGGATAGTCACTATTACACAGGTTTGACTCCAATTGGAATTAAATAATCTTCCCATAGTCCCAAAATAGTTATTTAATTTATAGAATAGCCTTCACAACTCTGAAAGTTCACATGTAAATGAGCTGAAGGATCACAATGCATTGTAGCCATCTTTAACTTTAAACTACTTTACCTTTAACAGTCTTCTACCTTCAAATAGGTCTTCTCAGTATATTTACCTGACAGGGTAGTTTTCTCTCAGCTCCTCAGAACATTTTGTGTTTCTCCTCAACATTTTATCTTAGAGGCTGTGTTTCTTCCAGAGCTGATTTTATCAGTTTTCCCTACATTGATGTTCTTTTCCTGCCCCTTTCAGCAACCAAAATGTCCATGTTCCTTATGTTGTATATTGTATATATGTTGGGAAAGGGGCAGAAAGAAAGAATTAATTACAGGGTGTGAGGGCAAGGGAAGTGTCTGAATTAACTTCTGCTCTAGATTTATCAGCATTGCCCATGAAGCCATACTCCTCAGGAAAAGAAATCCTCAAAATATTCCAGGGAAGTTCAAAGAAATCTGAGAGATTTTGAAGACCAAGTTGGGGCTCTTCTGAATGAGTGATGAGTGTGACAAGGGTTGGAAATGCTATTCCCAGGGAAACTTGGTGGGGTGAGGGTAGAATACTAACCCATTTCTCCCCATTAACCAGAGGAAAGGGGCTCTTGTTAAAGAAGAAGACATTAAGTTCCAGATGAAAAGAGAAAAGCAAGAAAAGGGATGACAGGCAAAATTCCTCTAGGGCTAGCCTTGGAAACAGGAAGACCTAGGATCAGATACTTCCTCTTCATATATACTGACTGTATGAACACTTAAGGCCAGCTGGGTGGTATAGTAATAGAGCACTGGGCTTGGAGTCAGGAAGACCTGCCTGAGTTCAAATCGACCTCAGACACTAACTAGCTGTGTAACCCTAGGCAAGTCATTTAATCCTATTTGCCTCAGTTTCGTCATCTGTAAAATGAGCTGGAGAAGGAAATGGCAAACCCCTCCAAAGGGCAAACCCTTTTTTCTTTTGGTCTGTTTCTTATTTCACGACATGACTAATGTGGCAATATGTTTTATGTGCTTGTGCATATATAACCTATATCAAATTGCTTACTGTCTTGGAGGGGGATGAAGGAAGGAGGGAAAAAATTTGGAACTCAAATTTTTTTAAATGAATATTAAAAATTGTCTTTTCGGGGCAGCTAGGTGGCGCAGTGGATAGAGCACCAGCCCTGAAGTCAGAAGGACCTGAGTTCAAATCCGGCCTCAGACCAAACACTTGACACTTTCTAGCTGTGTGACCCTGGGCAAGTCACTTAACCCCAATTACCTTTTAAAAAAATTGTCTTTACATGCAATTGGGAAAAATAAAATAATATATGAAATTTTTAAAAGATTATTTTATCCTGGGGCAACTAGGTGGCACAGTAGATGGAGCACCAGACCTGGAGACAGGAGGACCTGAGTTCAAATCCAACCTCAGACACTTAACATTTACTAGCTGAGTGACCCTGGGCAAGTCACTTAACCCCGATCTCCTCACCAAAAAAAAAAAAAGAAGAAGATTATTTTATCCTTACAGTAACCCTGGGAGGTTAGTATTATTTTCTTCCTATTTTACAGATGAGGAAACCTAGCCTAACAGAAGTTAAGTGACTTACCCACAGTCACAGTGTCTGAGGTCCAATTTGAGCTCAGGTGCCCTGGACTGAAGGTCCAAAACTATCCACTACTCCACCTAGCACATTGAGAATAAAGAGAACAATGAGGGAATTTCAATAGGATACTGAGAATGGAAAGGCACTTATGAAGAAGTGAATGAGTGGTCAGGCTATGGAGTCGGGCACTAACTGTAAACAGCCTTGGCAGTGAAAAAAAAAAGACAGAAATAGAGCAGTAACTTAAAGGGACAGCACCTTAGGGACCTTGGTGTAATGAAAAGAAAATTGGACTTGTAGTTAGGATTTTTAAGCTGAGTTTTAAAGTAGCTCTAACCGAGTCACTAAGCCTCAGTTTTTTCACTTGATTCAACAAGCATCGAATAAACACCTACTATTTGGCTGTCATGGGGATAAAAATATAAAAAGAAAAATAATATTACCTGCCTTCACATGTGCTTACATTATACTGGTAGGGTACAGATGTAACCCAAGGCCCGGTGTCCTAAACTTTTCATTTGCATGGACCAGGTTCCATCTTGGGGGGCTTTCAAAAATATAACTTTGACTCCTGTTCCCACTCACGGCTTCTCAAGAAAGCATCCAAATGGGTCTAAGTCTACATATATAGTGAAAGGACCCCAGCTCCTTGCAAACATTTAACCTAATTTTATCAGATATAGGATTGGGCTTGTTTCACCTCAAAAAGAAAATGAAAGACAATATAAAGGACTCAAAACAGTCTATAAAGAATCAACACATTTATTCTTCCCTCACCAATGGATTCTTCCTTTCCCCAGGTTCTTCCAGCTCTGCACTGAGTATTTATTATTTTCTCCAGAAACCTGAGCCCAGGAATTCTCTTTCCTCTTTCACTGCCTCTTTCTGCTGCCATATCTGAAAGCCCTGTGGTTCCCATTCTAAAAATTCCTCGGTAGTTCTGCCAGTTCTTTTCTACTGTGGCCTGAGCTGAAGTTGAGGTAATGGTCCCTGGGGAACTGTGCCAATGTGCTTTACCCTCCCAAGATCCAAAGGTTCTTAGGTCTCTGATTACTACCTTGTGCTCATTCTCTGGATCTTTCCAATTCTATGACTTATCTGCCTCTTTCTATAAGCCCAAGTCCCAGGGGTCCCAAGCCCCGATTGACAATAGCCTAACCCAAGCAAATCAAACCAAATTCTAGGACTCAGATAATGGAGATGTTCACATCAAGTTGACATAATCACAGTCCTGAGCAATTGCTTCCTCCTCTAACCTTGTTATGTTGCCCAGGTTTGTTCTTGGTTACCCCTTGATACAACATTTATACAGATAAATGTGCAACAAGTGTCCTCTGGCTCCACTCTCTCAGGGCCAGGCTGGCTCTCCTCTCCCTCTCAAGGTGTCAGGATATCCTGAGGGATTAGAGTCCCTTTTCTCTGTCATCAGCTTGAGCCCTCATTGGTTGTGTTCCCTCCATTTGTTTGGTACCAGTGACTAGCATCCCAGTTCCATTTAACCACTTAACAGCAAGTAGCTTTTTACAAAAGGATATTAACTTTAAAAATGTTCCTGCATTTTCTCTGGGGCATAATCTCTGCTACATCTACCCACTCAGTCACTGGGCAAGTAGGCTCAAAGCTTAGTTTAGTTCCTGCATAGCATTCGTCCCACCAAGTTCACATCCAAAGGTAGCATTATTGTAGGATGAGTCTTTATTTCTAACTTTTGCTGACAATGGATACAGAAGGTTGGTCCCCAAGATTGTTCTTTGTAATTAATTCTGGAATATCAATGTTGGGCTCAATGCAACCCTAGCCTGTAGCCCAGGTTCTGGAATATCAGGACCTCAGACCAACTTCATGATGACCTTTTGAATTCATTAGGTTGTGAGGTACCATTTCCTTCATGTATAAAAAGAACAAATGGAAAAGCCAAGGGCTGAGGCCTATTTCTTGAGGACCACATGGCCTCAGAGGGGTAGATGGCCCCAAGTATACTATCGTTCACCAGACACACTGAGTGACAGTCACTGAGCTCCCTCAGATTTGAATGAAGCAAAGAGGAAATATCTCAAGCTGATAGGCCTTTTTGAAAATGTCAATGATCCTGCCCCCAATCAAAACAGGCTCAAGTGGTAAGCCATCTGGAACCACAGAATGTCCACAAATGCTCCACAGTTTCTCCAAAACACTTCCTCTTATATATTCCCCAAATTTTGAGTAGACTAGACCCTAAATTTTCTTGGAGTTAATTTCTCACCCCTTGTCCCTTATATGAGTCATCATCTAATCTAGGATCTCAGTCACTGTGGCTTCATTTGGTCCAGTTGACGTTATGTTGCTAACATAGTAGTGTGCCTCATTGCCCTTAAGAAGGGATGCGTCTCTCACTTCTCTGACTACCAAACTGTGGCAGTACGAAGGAAAGTTCAGGTAACCCTGGGGAAGGATGGTAGAAACACAGTGGACTTCTTCCCAGGTGAAAGCAAACTACTCCTGACTAGCTTCAGGTGCAGGAATTGGGGACGGGGTGTGGGGTTGTGGGGTGGGAAGGTTTTGGTGAAGTCTGCAGCCCCATACCACTTAACGTTGACTGATCAGGAATGGCTTCAGTTATGGACGTGTCAACTTTGTTCAACTTCCTGTAATCCACTGTAAGCTACCAGATGCCATCAATCTTCACGTCAGGTTGTTGTAATGTGAATTGGTATAATGAAATACTTCAGCCTCCTTCATCTCCATCGCTAGGGAAAAAATAGCTTTCATGTCCCAACCCCATCTCTGGCACTCAATATTGTTTGTTATTAACTACATGGAATGATTCAAGTTCAGCAGTCCCTTGTATATTTGTCATCCCTCTCCCAAACCCATTTCTAGATCACCACAACTTGGACAAATGGCATAGATTTCCTAGAGATCCTATAGCTAAAGGAAGATCTGAGCCCCAGGGGAACATTGGCCTCGGCTCTAGGCATCCACAAAGCCTCTCAAGTCTGAGAGGCTCAGGATGGCCAAATGTATTGGAACCCAAAGGAAATGTCCTAAGTTTGGGCTCGTCTGAAGGTATATTGGTATATTACAGTACAGTTTCACTAGCACCCCCAGAGGCTATTGATCAATTGTTTTCTTATCAACCTCAGGTTTTAGAAACCACACCCATAGCTCCCTGCAGGAGATGCTGTCATAGTTCTCCTCCTATCTGTCACAGAAGTCAAAATAGGGCCTTCTACCATCCTCAGAACACACTTTGGCACACATAGCTCTGTTTGCCCTGATAGCTACTGCTATCCCAATCTCCTGCTCAAATTTTACCAGTTGATCTGTTTATACCTATATGGTTGTGTGGCAAGGAAGACTCCCTAGCTAAAACCTGAACCATTCAGGTGGGGCTTCACCTAAAAAGGCTGGTCACAGTGTGTGGCAGCCTGAAGTGGAGAGGGGGACAGGCTGAGGGGGTGTCATAGATCCAATATATCAAACTCATTCCCTTTAAGAATTTTACCTCCACCCTTGCAGAACAGGGGGCAGAATCAGAGAGCAGGTTATAATGGAAATTCATCTTTACAGGGTCCAGAACAAGTAACTACTCATCTCAGACACCTGTTAAAAAAAAAAAAAAGGCAATACCATCAGCTAATTGACTTAGCTGATTC
>NW_020947268.1:0-24418 GCF_900497805.2 Vombatus ursinus
ACTGGAGAAACTTTTATTTTTTTCAGGAGAATAAAAGCAGGACAAAGCTACAAGTTGAACACCTAAAACAAAAAACAAGCTGTATATAATGGAAATCTGCAGCTTCTTTCTCTTTCTGTTCTGTTATATAAGTGCAAATACCTATTTTATTTGATGTTTAAGTTCAGAATTTTAAAAAAAAAAAGGTATGATAACAATTAGAAGTGCCCTGGCCTGGGAGGTGGAGGACCCTAGTTTAAATTCTGAGTCTTTCTAGATCTATGCTGCTGTTTCTTACCAGGCAGTTTTCAGCAAGACAATTGGACAGAACAAGTCCTCTCTGAAGAGAAAGGGCTTTGAGATCATCAAGGTCAGGACAGACATACACATTTCTTTCCTGCAGAGTGAATCCACGATTGGAGACAGCAACACTATCCAAGAAGTGGCACATGGCCTATCATGGGAGTAGCGTTGGGGCTGTTCGGAGGGTGCTAGACCGAGGGGAGCTCGGGGCAGGTAATGGGACAGGACAAAGTTGAAGGATGATGCTGAGGGGAATAATTGGGGTGGGGGAAATAAAGGGGAAGACCCCTAACCATTACCCTTTACCTTCAGGCAGTGCTTCAATCCTAAGCTGTCGGCCTTTAAAGGCAGAGCCAGGGTGTGGATATGGAGAATCTGGTGAAAACTGCGTCCCTCCTCGTGAGGAGCAGCCCCCTCCTGTGCTGCTTTCCCCCTCCCTTCGGCATGCTGCTGGGACTGATGCCCTTGCTTCCAAAGTGCAGTGAGTGAAGGAGAATAGAGGGTGTGGGGACTGAAGTTGGGGTAACTAAGGAATGGGGATATTGGTGAAACCTGGAGGGAAGTCCCTGTAGCCCAGTTTCTCTCTTTTTTTTTTAAACCCATCTTGTTTCTGTTGGATTTTGGTTCTAATCTCTCCTCCTATTTTCCCTTGCCCATTGGTTTCCCCAGTGCCTTTCCTTCTTTCCTTCTGTTCCACAGTTTTTCCACTATGTTTCCACCCTTTCCATCCTATGTTGGGTTTTTTTTTCCTCATACTGTCCCAACAGGCCCTTCCTTCTTTCTTGTCTTTAGATTCCGGGACCCCAAATCTCAAAGGCCCTACCAGGCCCAGGTGGCATTCCAGGTGTGTGTACGTCCTGGATCCTACACACCTGGCCCACCCTCTACAGCAGTTGGGGGTCCCCCTGACCCCCACTTTAGCCCTGCTGAGCTTGAGTGGGTGACCAAGGAAAAGGGTGCCACATTACTCTATGCCTTGCTGGTACGAGTGGAGTGAGAGGATATGGGCCCATATTGCCAAGCACAACAGCAGGGAAGGTTTATGGACTTGGGAAGCACCAACTTTTTATATATTCCCCCAGCCATTCCCAGGGAAGACAGCGGACACGGTGGGAGCTCCCCCAGATTTCCAGGGGGCTTTGCATTTTTGTTTGGAGGAGTTCCCAATTTGGGGAGTAGCTGTCCTGGGTTGGGGATTGCCCACAGATTTGGGGGAATTGTGATGGTCCAGAACACTTCTCTATTAATTGGGGAAGTCCATGGGGACTGAATTTGGAAGGCCTCCCCCAATGAACTCTTGCTTGACCCCACTACTTCCCTTCCTCTCCTTATGCACTGATTTGGGGAAACTCCCATCACTTAATTTATTTCCGTTGTTTCTGGTTAATGTGAATCCCCAGGAGGAGTTGTCTCCCTCCCCTCTCCGTTGAAACTTTTTCCAGTGGGAAGGAATAGCTGGGGGAGAAGGGGCCACCCCTGTACAGCTGTTACATACTCTGATTTCTTAACTGAAATAAACGTCCTGTCTCAGATACAACCTTGTCTGTCCCAGTCTCCACTTGCACTTACCTAGGGAAATTTTAACGTAAGAGAGTTCTAAGGAAATGTAGACAGTTAGGTGTCCCAGTGGACAAACTGTAGGACTTGGAGTCAAGAAGACCTGAGTTCAAATCCTACCTTAGACATTTCGTAGCTGCTGTGTGAGCCTGGGCAAATCACTTTAACTTTTCTGTGTCTCACTTTACTGATCGCAAAATGGGGATAAGGACATCTACTTTACAAGGCTGTTGTGAAGATCAGTGTTAACATGTAAAGCATTTTGCAAACCTTAAAAAAAACAACTAAGTAAATGCTAGTTATTATCAGGCAGGAACCCTGTAGTCTCAGTTTTCTGTATTTATGCTGTCATTTCTGTGTTCCTGACAGCATAGTGTGGAGTCAAGTTGTCTTCTCTCTTAATGCCGTTTGCACCTAGAAATTCTTAGGAAAAAAAGAATTGATCTTAAACCTTTCTCGGCACGAATGTCTTTGCTGACCTCAATTCCCCAGATTATCACAGAACCTTTGCTTCCCTTGTACCTAAGGGTCAACAGATAGATTGTACCTTGATTCCACTTACTTTGGGGGTGAAACAGTGATACGGACTTGAGACCCTGACTCCTTTAATTCTTTTTAGTTACGAAGTTCTTTAGCACTGTTCCTTCTGTGGCCTCCCAGGTAACTGGGACTGGGAAACACTGGGCAGTGTATTGAAGGTTACGGGACACGTGTCTGGCCCGGCCGCTTACTACTGTATGATACTGGCTTTTTATCTCTGTGGGCCTTCATCTGTAAAATGCGGAAAATGAACTAAATAATTTCTTTAGGGTCTCTTCCAATTTATCAGCTCCTTTGCCCCTGCGCCAGGGGTGGGTTTTCTCGGAGAAGAAGCCCCTCCCATTTCCTCCCTCCCCGCCCTGGGAGTAGAGGCGGGAAGGTCACATGCTGGAAGAGCGGGGCACCCCTCAAAATAGCCCAGTAGCTTTGGATCCTTTTTTCCACTCCACTGCCCCCTACGTGTACTACACGCCTCACGGCTTCTCGGGGCGCAGGCCAAGCGCCGTAGTTTGGTTACCCCAAACCCTGAGTACCACGCGCAGCCGCTGTAGTTTCCCCCTTTTTCCCAAGCCTCTTCCGCCCCTCCCCTCCCCTCCCTTCCCCTCCCCCACCCCTGGCAGCGTGCAAAGCTTCGCCATCGCTCATCTGTGCCCCCCGGAAGTACTTTCCCACGAATCAGGAAGTGACGAAGTCCCTGAGGCCTGTAGGAGGGCTGAAGTGAGAAGGAAGCGGAGGTAGGTAGGGAGGGGCTGGGGGGCCTGGAGGTCTAATCCGAGATTTTCGGACCCTGGTCGCGCCTGCGCAGAACAGGGTCACTGCTGGTAGCTGCTGGACAAGTGGGGAGGGTGGGGAACCCAGTGTGGCACTCGACCCCAACCCCGCTTACTGGAGCAGGTGATGGGCTCAAGGGGGTAGCGGGGCGCCTGACGGGAGAAGCACGTGACCAGCCCCACACGCCCCAGCGGTATCGCCTCCGGAACCCCGATGCTCTCAGCGGCCCCGCCCTCCGGCCCCACCCGCCTTCGGGACCCAGCGGAGAGAGCCGGGTCGGGGCAGGGAGACCCTCGCCCTCTCCAAGGAGCAGGAAGCTCAGCCCGCCCCCCTTCCCGGCCTCGCTGCCGGATCGCGGTGGAGCCTGGTTTTCCCACCTCATTTCTTCAGGGTGGTGGGGAGGGCTCTCAGGTCCCCCCTTCCGCGAGTGGGAGCCCTTCTACACCTCTGTGATAATGCTTATCCCCCAATAAACCAGATTTCTGCTGGGTGACTAGATTCATTTCTGGGACTGGATTGTCAGTGATCAAGTCTCAGGATCCGCACTCCAGTCTGTGTGGCAGCATCCTGCGGGTCACCATGCCGGCCCTTCTGGAACGCCCCAAGCTCTCTAACGCCATGGCTAGGGCATTGCATCGACACATAATGATGGAGCGGGAGAGGAAGAGACAGGGTGAGTGAGGGTGCTAGCTAGCTCAGGGTTCCAAGGGAGCAGCAACACATTGCAATCCCAGACTGAGCTTTGCATGTTAGAGATGTGTCCCCTAGATATCGGTGGGAGAGGGAGGGAAGGAATAAGCAGCCTTGCAAGAAAGGTGCAATTTTTCTCATTTCACAGTTGAGGAAACTCAGGCAGACAGGTTTAGTGACTTGTCCAGGGTCACACAGCTGAGAGTGTCCGAGGCCAGATTTGAAAACTTTCCTGCCTCCAGGACCACTGCCCCAAGTTGTCGATTCCCATAGTTGTGGGACCTCGAATTGTGGGATCACCTTCCCTATCTAGGCCTATTTTCTGTGTTTAAAATGAGGGCTTGGTGTCTGAGATCCCTTCTAGCTTTAAGGTTTTAACTCCATGCCCCTCCCTCAGAGGAAGAGGAGGTAGACAAGATGATGGAACAGAAAATGAAGGAGGAACAAGAGAGGAGGAAGAAAAAGGAAATGGAAGAAAGGATGTCACTGGAAGAGACCAAAGAACAGGTAAGCAGATTTTTACACACACACACACACACACACACACACACACACACACACACTACTAATCTCTAGTTCTTTACTCACCCTGCTCCCCCTTCCATTCTGGCAGACCTTTCACTGTTTCCATGATCCTCCCAGATCCTTAAATTGCAAGAGAAGCTCCTGGCCCTACAAGAGGAGAAGCACCAGCTCTTCCTGCAGCTCAAGAAAGTTTTACATGAGGAGGAGAAAAGGCGCCGTAAGGAGCAAAGGTGGGAGACATGGAGGGAGACAGGGCCTAGACTAAGGTATGGCTTTGTGAAAAGGGAACCTAGTTTTGAGAAGAGGAAGAATGCACCCAGGTTCTTGTCTTAACTCTGCCACTTATATAAATCTTAGATAATTTAATTTCTTTGGACCCCAGTTTCTTCATCTGTAAAACTTGTAAGGTTCCTTCCAGTTTTAAATCTATAATTTTTGATAGTAAGTCTTTGATCTTACTTCCCCTTCAGTGACTTGACAACACTTACATCTGCAGCATACCAACAAGGTCTGGCTGTACACACAGGGACACATCTTCTCAGCATGCAGGGTGAGGTGGACAAGGGGAAAGGGTGGGTATAGGTTGGGCAAGGATCATGGAGGTGGTTTGAGACCTCCTGAGAGCCTGCACTCTTCTGAGTCCCACACCTCCTCATAGGCAGCCCGGGAGGACACAGCAGACCAGGAACTCTTATGTCTGCTGATAGGGCCAAGCAGATGTTTGGACCCCAAGTGCTTACGGTAAGCAGAGAGGGATCCCCAGCATGGTGGCATTTAATGTGCTGTGATGAAGGTAAAAATATCAATGTAACCTTCCCTAATCATAAATTATATTATAGAGTTGTGATTTATGTTAGAGGTAGATGAGGTAATGGACTTGAGATAACATCTTACACTTCCTGTGCAAGACATTTAGTCTCTCTGAACCGGTTTCCTTATTTTAAAAATACAGACATGTGTATAAATTGTAATGGCCAGCTGTCAAGGTCAGATAATTTATACTTCGTTGTACAGTGTGTTGTATTTAGCTCGTACCTAATAATCGAACACTTTCCAATCTTAACTCTCCCCATCTTTTCCAGACCCGTCATTTTGTGGGGTCAACAGCTTTTGCAGGAACCTCAGAACACGGGCAATTCCAGAGCAGTCCAGGAGGAGCCTATGGGGCAGCCCAGCCCCCACCTCACTATGGACCTACCCAGCCGGGTTATAGTCCCAGCCAACAGCTCAGAGGTGAGGGCAAACAGAACTAGAAATGGGCAGGGGGCAGTGAAGGTTTTTGCTTGTGAGGAATTTGGTTTGTGGGTGTAGCCTCTTTATCTGCATCTAACCTTCTCCCCTCAGCCCCTTCAGCTTTTCCTGCAGTTCAGTACTTGTCACAACCTCAGCCACAGTCCTATGCAGTACACGGCCACTACCAGCCCACACAAACAGGTAATGCCACTTGTGGATCCTTCTAAGCTGTTCCCTGATTTCATGTTTTTTTCCTGTACTCATTGGATTGATCCCTCTTGTCCTAGGGTTCCTGCAACCGGGCAATGCCCTGTCCCTTCAGAAGCAGCTGGAACATGCTAACCAGCAATCTGGCTTCTCTGATTCGGTGAGACCCTATTCTCAGGGGGTGGTTTTATAGGAAAGTTTGAATAATCCTAAAATGCTGACCTGTTGTCATATGTTACAGTCTTCTCTGCGCCCCATGCATCCCCAGGCTCTACACCCAACCCCTGGGCTTTTAGCCACACCCCAGCTTCCTGTACAGATGCAACCATCAGGAAAGGTGAGGATTCAAGTGGGATTCAGACTTTCTGAGAATGGGGTTATTGACACTAAAAACTTTCTGTTTTGTTCACAACAGTCAAGCTTTGCAGCCACCAGCCAACCAGGCCCCCGTCTCCCTTTTATTCAGCACAGCCAGAACCAACGTTTTTATCACAAGTAACTTAACTCAGGGCAATGTCCTGCCTCCCCAGTTCTCCAACTAATAAAGTTAAAACTGCCATCAGAGCCTGTTTCCTGCTGTCTGAATTGTTCCCAGTCTTGCCCACTTGGTGTCAGGAATCCTGGTGATAAAAAACCTTAAGAAAGTAAACTAGGTTTCCCCTAGAAGAAGTATATAAAACGTGGGCAGTCATATTAAACTTGTAGTTTTATTCAGGTTTGATTTTTAACAAATGGGTCAGGGAGAAAACTGAAAGGAGGGGTAGGGCCCATGGGTGCTAGGGGCCCTCCTGGATGCCTGAGGAGGGGAATAGAGCCCCTCCCCACTCCTGTCCCTTCTCCCACTAAAGAGATTTGGGGTAGATGGGGCACAGGCAGATGGGGGGGGGGGGGTCTGGTCCCCTGCTGGAGGAGGGAGTGGTGCTAGGTGAGGTATAGGGAACCAGGGGGCCAGACAGGATGGGTAGGGAGAGGGGGCAGAGGATTTTTGCCAGAATCCAGAATCTACAGCTTTCTGCTTCCAGATTCAATAATAAAAAAGAAAAAAACTAAATCTCAAGGAGCCCCCATCCCCTCTCCCCCACCAGGGCTGTAGTGTGAGGTGGAGGAGAGAAGGGGGCAGTTTTACCAAGGCCCTGCCCCCATCTTGTCCGAGGGGTTGGGGGAGATAGGGCTGGACTAAAGGGGTGGGGGTGGGGGGAGCTCCCCAGATTGAGAGAAAAAAAAACCAAAATAAAACATCAAAGAAATAGAGTAGATGTCCAGCCAGGGTGGGGCCAAAGCCTGACCAGGCTGGGGAGGAAAGGGAAGGCCTCTTCAGGCGCCGATTGCTGCTGCTGTTGCAGCCACCACCACCCTGAATACAGAAAGAAAAGATTAGGACAACCAATACACACTCTGCAACATAGATGAAGTACTACAGCAAAGGATTTGGGGTGGCGGTAGGGAGGACCCACAGGCAAAGAAAATAGGGTTCTACCCACCTGGGGGCCAGTTACTTTGCCATGGCCTTGATTGCAACAGCTGCTTCCTCTGTCATGGCTGACAGCACCGTTATCTGTAGGAAAAGGGATCAGTGTTTAAAACTCCTCACTTTAAGATTACAAGCATTGGAATTGCAAAACACAGGGTAAAAAAAAGGAAGATTAGGATTTACCAGGATCTCTTCTCCACAATCATACTTCTGCTCAATCTCCTTGCCAAGGTCACCCTCAGGTAAACGAAGGTCCTCCCTCACCTCCCCACTGTCCTGGAGCAGTGACAGGTAGCCATCCTGAATCCCAATCAGCTAGGGACAGAAAATAAGGGATAGGCAATCAAAACAACTCTCATTCCACTTTCCATCATGAATCCCACCCCTTACTTGGCCTGACTTTTCTTCCACATCTCTTTACTTTAAAATCTTACTTTTGTTTCTCATATTGAAGCATCCCCAAAACCTAGGTGCTCTGGTTCAACCCCTTTCCAAATACCTGGAAATCATTTCTCTTGATATTGGGCACATCCATGTTGTGGGTTGAAGGGCAGATATCTTCATATTTCTTCCCAGTAAAGATATCGATACCAACCAGATGAACCTGGATATGTATATATATACATATATATATGTATGTGTATCATGTTAAGAAGGAAATCGGCAATTTCTGACATGGGGAGGGAGATAGCTACAGATTCTCTCCCTCCTTTCCCAAATGAGTCAGGCCAGTCATGGCAGTGAGAAGTAATGGTCCCAAGAAGGGAAAGAGGAGCAGAGAGATAGGCATAAAGAGACAAAAATAGGTGGCACCAAAGTTAACCAGAGTAACTAAACAGAGAAGGAGAGAAAGAACCAAAAACTGAGTATGTTTAAAGGGTACAAGGAATCAAGAGTCAGAAGGATAAGAGACCTGGACACTTAGGAAAGAATGTGTTTCTATGATACTGCGAAATGAAATGGGAAGGGGTAGAGTTTGGGACACATATACATAGTCCCCAACCTCCTAGGGCTGGAAAAATGACCACCAGGAGGCAAAAAGCTGAAAAGCCTAGAAAACAGGCTATGTCTGAGGGTGTTAAAGGAATAGGAAGGAAAGCAGACACCTGGGCACAGATATAGAGAGACTGATAAAAGAAAAATTATAGGACTTGGGTGAGAAGAATGACACTGGGGAAAGTCTACACTGAACAGGCTCAGTTATCAAAGACAGGAGGTAGTTTTTCAGACGCAAAAGTAGGATGAAGACATAAGTAAATATGGACAAAAAACCCTGAAATTTCAGCACATATTGGACATAATGTTCCTTTAGCTTGTTCTGACCCTGGATGAAACATATATCAGAGGAAAGGTTGCATCTAGGATAGACAAAAAGCTAAACTACGCAATTAGGTAGAAACACAAGAATCTAAATAGGGTTTAAAGGGTAGGGAAAACAGGAAATAAGAGGAAGCCAGGAACCTAGGGTAAAGAATAAAAGAGGCTATCGAATGAAGCCAAATGGTGGAAAGGGATTCTCAGAGGAATCCAGAGGTTGAAAGAGACAGGAAGGTCAAGCTGGAGGAGCAGAAATGCAAAATACTGAAGTACTGGTTGGTTAAGAAGCCAGAGAGGCAAGATTGAAGGTACCAGAGATCTAGTCATCTGGTGCAGAAAGCAAGTTTGGGAAAAGCCAAAAGGAGGCAAGCTATAAAGGATATAAGCAGGCCAGGAAACAAAAAACAAAATGAGGAAAGGAGTTTCTGACCTTGGCATGGCCATGCTTTCCAGTCTTGGAGGTGGACATCTCAACTATCTTACAGGGCCGGCCTTTGAGCACCACAAAGCCATTCTTGCGCAAGGCAGAGCACTGCATGGGAAAGGTAGCTGATGCCCCTGCATCCCCCGTCTCGAAGTCCAGGTCATCTGCCATTTTGAGAGATGTCTATTCCAACTGATAGGGGGAGGAGAGAAAAAGGGTGATATTAATAGTTCTTTAAGGCTTGCTATGACTGTTCCCCCAATGATACCCTAATTCCTGGATCTTATGAAAGGCCAAGAACTGGGAGGGCAGAGGAGACAGAACAGATAACTGTGTATCTAAACTAGAGAATAAGAGATTTAGACTAATACTTATAGAGTCCCAGCAAGGAAGAATCCATTTTTCCTTTCCCCCATTTGTCCCCCCCCCAAATAAGGGAGTCAGGGCTATAATTAATTAAAGAGCTCTGAGCAACTGGGTGGAGTTGGGCTAATGCTAGGGGACTGGGTGGAGACTCAGAGCTTAGGGCTCCACCCACAGTTGTCATACACACACCCCTACACCTACCAGAGGTATAGGAATCCAAATGGCACCTTAGCCAGGGAGATTCCCAGTCACCCAAACCTAAGCTAACAGTTTTTGTCTGGGGAAGGGGAGAAAGGAAAAAGGTCCACTCACCCTCTGACAAACAACCAGTCACAGCTCCCTCAGGAAACCCAAATACCAGGCCTCCCCCAGGGGCCCTCCCACTTTTCCCAGCATGCACCTGTACTGAAATAGGCCTAAGGCCCTGGCAGCACATGGGGTAAGTTTGGGGTTACAAATCCAACCAAAGGGCTAGTCTAGTGGTGTTAAGGTTTCACTGAATATATTCAAAAAGATAACAGGGAGACAAAAGTCCTCATTTAGGAAAGGATGGAGATATGAAAAAAACGGGTGGCCATCTGGAAAACTGTGTCATGGCTTGAGAACTCAATAAAGGTTATAAAGTACTACCCAAAATTAGTAAGGGAAGATGCTTTTCTGCCCCACTTCTCTTTATATGATGCAAATAGATTAAATTTGCCAAGGGCTGAGGGAGCAAAGCCACCTCCCCCCTCAAATCCTTTCCTTCTATCACTGAGATAGTCTCTTCCTTATGCCTCCTTTCCCCTACCATCTCCAATTTCTGGGATAGTTTTATTTAAATCCAATTCTCTCACTTCAAAAGGGAAAGGGGGCAGGCTATACAACAGGATGGTATGAGGCCTAAGTGACAGTTAACATATGCTAACAGGAGCCTGTCCAATCTACTTTATATACTAGTACTGATAGTGAGACCAACCCCAATTGCCAATTTGGCCCCCTTAATTTTGTCTCATATACCTCTCCCTTTAAATGTTCCCCCTTCTTTGCTTATCCTCTGGACCTCACTCTGGATTTTGGGGGATGGAAAAATGGCCTGGCGTCTCCCTTGCCCTCCCTTTGGTGCCTCCCTACCCTGGGCCCCTCACCCCTCTGTTGGAGGCCTCAAACCCACGATGCGGCAGAGTCCTAGCCACCTCCATGGGGTCCCCCTCTGCCTTGGATTTCCTGCCCCCTCCCTCACTACCTAACCTAGGCCATGTGGCCTTACAGTCCCCCTCCCTCCCACTCAGAGCCACCTTCTCCAGCAGAGGGAAACCGAGGGATTTCCCCCAACGCGCCCCCCCACAAATCCAACTTCCTGTACCCCAGAAGCCCCTCCCCCAAGTCTCTTAGCTCTCCTATGCCTCTTCTCCCCGCGTGCCCCACCACAGCCCTCACGTGCCCAACCCCCGACCCTGAGAGCAATCCCTCCCCCATCTCACGTGTCCCCGTGGGGCGACCCCAAATCCCTCCCCAGGTCCCAATCCCAACCCCAACGGTCCCGTGTGGCTCATTCTCTCCTCCTCCCCCCTCCGACTCACCCACGTGGTCTCATTCCCTCCCTATCCCGCGAGATGAAACCAATCTTCGGGTCCCCTCGTGGTCTTCTGCTCCAGGTTCTCCAGCGTGGCGGCCCCGCGCTCGCCGTTCAACCTTCCCCCAACACCCCCCCCCTTCACCCTGCGTCGCGCCAACGTCACCCGCCCGGACCGTAACCGCCGCACCACGCGCCAGACCCGCAGGGTGAGCGCGCGCTCCCGCCCTTTCCTTCGCGCTCTTACCCCAACCCTCCCTTCCCAGTTCGGGCCCCGCGAGGCGACCGTCAGCCCTTCCCCTCCCCCGCCTGTCCGCTGGCCCCTCCGTTCCACTCCATTCCATTCCTTCCTCTCAGCCTCCCCAACTGGGGCATTTGCGCACGCGCATACTACCCGCCCTCACCTCGTGCGAACGTACCGACTGGACCCCCGTCCGCCCGCCGCAAGCTCAACCGCTACCGCCAAGCCTACTGCTGCCGCCGCCGCCGCTACCGCTGCCGCTGCCGCTGCTGCTGCACACGGGTCCTAGTGCGCAGGCGCTGGCTCCCCACTGACCAACCAAGCAGCCGTCTGACAGCCGCGCAGGCGCTCTCCCCTTCTTCTCCCCCCACCCCCTCCGCGCTCCACCCCCGCACTACGCAGGCGCACTGGCTCACTCCCCGCTTCTCCCCCCTCCCACCCACCCAGCTATCGTTTAATGCGCTTGCGCATTCTGTTCTTCTGAAGTTCCCCAGCACTCCCATTCCTCGAACAACGCGCAAGCGCATTTCATCCCCACCCCCCCCACCCCGCGTTCTCGCCTAAACCCTCTCACCAAACCAGGTAGCCCCTGCGCCTGCGCAATAAGCCTCACTTCTCGCCACACCCTCCTAAGTCTGCACCTTCAGGGCGCATGCGTATTAGGCCGCCCACGCCTTCCTTTGCCGACGTCGCCAGTAAGCTTGTGCGTTGGAAAGACCTCGCCACTCCAGCTCCGGTAGCCTCCAGAGAACGCCCCACCCAAGCTTCACCACTCCTGTTATTGCGCATGTGCTTCAGTCAACCCGCAGTGTATCTCCCTCTCCTCCCCTGCCCCCGCCGAAACCCAGAAGAACGGGTGTCAGACTTGCGTACGAAGTCGCTTTCCAATCTGTCTTCTTGAGTCCTCAGTGCGCGTGTGCGCGACGAAATCTCGCTTCCCAGATCCAGCTGTTCACCGCCGACCTACCATAGAGTTACAATCGGAGGCTAGAGTGAAACGGCCCCCGGCCACCATCTTGTTTCAAAGACCCTTAAAGAGTTTCTATGGCAACTATGAAGGCCTTTCCACTGTGAATATTAAATAAACGTGTAAATAGATTAAATTCACGACCGTAAGCGCACTACACATCCTGCCTTGTCTGTGAAAGTAGGCCTAGAGATCCTATGGAAAAAAATTATTTTTACAGAAGATAATAATTGAATCTATGAATTGCTACAAGTACTTTGGAAAGCAATCTGGAATTACGCAAAGTGACTAAAACTAATCCATACTCTTTGGCCCAGAAATTCTACTGTAAAACGTGTACCCCAAGGAGATCAGTGACAAAAAGAAAGTATCTATGATAGTACTCTATAGTAGCAAAGAACTGTAGCCAGTCAGTTGGAGAATAGCCAAATTGTGGTACATGAATATAATATACTGTGCTGCAGTAAACAATGAATGTGATAAGATGCAGGAACAGACATATGAACTGATGCAAAGTGAAATAAGCAGTACCAGGAAAACAATAGGAAAGGACTATAACAATGTAAAGGGAAAGAATAACAAAATTGACTGCTGTAGAATTGTAAGCTTGGCCCCAAAGAAAAAAATGAGAAGATTTTTCTTTGCATATCAATTGAGAAATGGCTGAAAAAAGTTATAGTATATGAGTGAGCTAGAATACTATTATTGTACTGTAAGAAATGATAAAGGGGATGCTTTCAGAGAAAACTGGGAAGACTTTTATGAATTGAAAAAGGAATGAAGTGAGCAGAATAAGAACAATTTATATAATAACAGTACTGTAAAGACAAACAACTTTAAAAGATTTAAGAAATCTGACCAACCATAATTCCAGAGGACTAATGATTAAAAATGATATCCACCTCTTGACACAGAGGTGATAGACTTATGGTCCAGGTTGAGACCTTTTTCTGGACAAAGCCAATGAAGGAATTTGTTTTGCTTTATTTTGTGTATTTATTACAAGCGTCTTGATTTTTCTTTCTTTTCCAGTGTGTGTGTGATCAGAAGAGGGTAGATTTTTGTTAAATGAGAAAAAAAGTTAATTTAAAAAGATACCTCTCTTTTCTTTGCAGAAGTGTGAGACTACGGGTGTGGGATTTTGCATGTTAGATTTTTTTGATGTGTTGTTTATACAATACTCCTTTCTCCACCCTTTGGAGCATGCTCAATTGGCATTCAGATCATGGAAACTTGGGGTAAATATGTTTCCAGAGATGTACACACACATCAGGGAGGCACTTTCATTGTGTCCCAACATTTCAGGGCAGGTTTAGATATTCTCTGAATGTCAGTCATGATGATTAATGGGCTTCATACAATGGGCAATGACAAAAAGTTTTTGGATTGGCTGTTGGCCCAAAACTTGTGGATATACTAAAATGGAAGTCTGAGTCCTTAAGTCTTTCAGAGTTGCTGTCTTTATCCTATTGTTATTGTATAAAACATTGTCCTGGTTCTGTTCGCTTATTTCTATATCAGTACATACAAATCTCAAGACTTCTTCTGTTCGCCAGTCTTGAAGTATCAGGATGATATTCTGGGCTCTGCAATGGGTCAGGTGGGGTGGGTACACTTTCCCCATTTCCTTGAAATTCCTGAGCTCGTGAGCCTCCTAGATGATCTTAGACTGGGATAGGGCTGCCTCCCATTTGTGTTCTTTCCTTTGACTTTTGGTGCTGGTGCATATTCCTCTTCCAAGGCACCCATGCAGCGAAGTAGCCAGTCCTGGAGCAGTTGGGGCTACAATAACAGTAGACACAGACTAGCCTAAAGGAGAGAGAGAGAAAGAGAGAGAGAGAGAGAGAGAGATTATCAGACAAAAAGTTTCCAGTTTGGGTTGATAGATTTATAATCAATGCAAGTGAAATATAAAATTGCTTTAAAAAAAAGTCCTAAAAAAATCTGTTTTCAAATGTCACTTCTCAAGTGATTATCAGCCTTTTCAAATGATTATTGCTTAACATTCCTTGTTCCACAAGCTGATTCCTACCTCTTTGCTGGAAAAGACACCTTAGACTAAATGAAAAATTAGAATTGTTCCTCAGAATTTGAGTTTGGGATGGAATTGAAGATTGGGGCGGCTGGGGTGAGGTGGGGGGAAAGGGGTGTAATCCCTCTATTAAGAAGATAGACAAAAAGAATTTTTTGAAAAAAAGAAGATAGGCAACCCCAGAGTGTTGAAGCCAAGGCAAACCATGAGGACAGGTACAGGACAGGAAATGGTAAAAGTTGCCAACCATCAGCTGAGCAGAGCCTATGTTAAATTCAGCTTTTCACAACTTTTTTTTCTTTATTCATAAAAGAGATAGCTCTCTGTAAAGTGAGGGAGAAATACAATAGGACATATAGGTAATGTAAAAAAAGCTATCAATAAAAAATTTACTTAAAAAATGCAATTTTTGTAAAAAATCCCTTTGCCCCTCTCTTCTTACAGACATTCCAACTGGCAAGAGTTTCTTGCCCAGTAGTATGGAGCCATGTGGTTTGGCAAAGTGAATAGTTAACATTAGAAGGGGATCTCTTGTCCTATAGGTCAGTCAGTAAGACTTTGATACATCCACTGGGCTGGTGGCTGAAATATAGTGCCACCTGGTGGACAAATTACAGCACTCCTTCACTGGTTAATTAATGAAATGATGCTAGGTTTACAGAAGATTGCCTAGTAGCAGAAGGGGGCTGCCATTGCTACTGCAACACCTCAAGTGTCACATGGGATACCCTTTAAATACACAAACAGCCTGCACATATGGTATATATGCTTTTACCATCTATTTCAATTAATCAAAGGCAACTAGGTGGCACTGGATCAACTTGACGTTGTGAGGAAATGCTGTGTAAGCAAAAGCTATTTTTTTCCTCCCAGTTTTTATCTCAATTTCAAGTAACAGACCATTCATTCAAGTATTTTAAAAAGTTAGTTTCATAGGGGCAGCTAGATGTGGCAGTGGATAGAGTGCTGGGCCTGAAGTCAAGAAAACCTAAGCTCAAATCTGGCCTCCAAAACTTACTAGCTGTGTGACCCTGGGCAAGTCACTGAACCCCATTGCCTAGCCAAAAAAAAAAAAACCCAAAAAAAACAAAAACGTAGTGTATGAATTCTGGAGTGTTGAGAGTTCTCTGGAGTTCCAGTTTACCACCATTGTCCCATCGCTCTACCTAGGATGGTACTGATGTGTCCGTGATTACAAGAAGGCATTTAAATCTGCTGAACAAATCCAACAGAGAAGTGCTAGGTTTTATTGATGTGTTGGAGTATGGCTAAGTAGAGGGTCAGGCAATGTAGGCTTTGGTGATCTCTGCCAAGGTTTCCCTGTAAGTAAAGTTCAATTTCAAAGAGGATTTAGAATCTCCTGCTTAAAAAAAAAAACAAAAAAAAACCGGTCCAAGCTCACCTCTGCCACTGATATATAGGCCCCACCCAACATTCCTTTCCTCCTGGCTAGCTTTGATCAGGCAATCTAAGATTCTATCCTACCTGTAGTCAACCATCCAATTTTAAAACAGTGCCTTACTCCAGATTATGATATATCTTTATCTGTCTGTCTATGTATTTATCTATCCTTAGTCTACATTTGTTTTCTGGGTACTGGGAAGAAGGGAAGGTGTTGATGGGCAAAACTTTGTCTATGATAGGGGAGAAATGGTCCCATTTCCCACCCTCTGACTTTCAAGGGCCTTAAAGTCTAATGAAAAGAGGCGCAAGTCAGGATACAAATAGGAATCAGAGAAGAACAAGAACAATTGTATTGTGGAATGTTCTTCACCATGTGGGATACTGGCAGCTAACTCTTTGGGACTGGTGAGTAGTCTCAGTTGAATGCTACCATGACCCAATACTCTCTCTTTTGTGACCAGTACCCAGGGAGAAAAAGCTCAGACTAGTACTATGGAAGTGATTCATATAGTAGAGAAAAGAGAAATTAGAGTGAGGGGAGAAGAAAAGGTTCCAAAGAGCCTGAGACAGTAGATTGTTGAACTCTGGATAGAAAACCCATCCCCATCCCAGTACTTTTCCTTCCTTCTCTTGTTTCTACTCCATTATCCGGATCTGGGATCCCAAATAAATATCTCTTCCCCCTTATTTCCTTCCCATGATTTGTGAGTGAGAGCAATTTGGGAATTCTCTGGTCTCACCTGAAGAACTGAGAGGTTAAGTGAGAGGCAGAAGGGTCCATGTAGGAACATTTAACATTTTCCTTTTTATTTTCACTATGTCCAATGTGGATATAATATGATGAGTACCTATGTCTTGTGAATGTAGGCTGAGAGAGGAGGTATGAAGTGGTGTAGGATGAAGGCTAGAGCTCTAGTTTTCTTGTTTTTAATAATTTTGAGCAACATTCAATATTCAAAGAGAAAGGTGATCTTAGCATAGGTTGAATCTACACCACCCCATCTTGCATCCCTCTGCAGTTGTTGTTGGGGTGCTACATAGGAATTGACAAGCTGACTACCCTATGGTGGCCAGAAGGGATACTGCAGCCTCTAGGGAAACTATTTTTACAGAACTGGATGTACCAGAGAAACTCTGTTTGGACTTGGTTGTTGGCTGGAGGACAGTGCCACCTAGTCAGAAAATTAGATGTTGAACTCCCTTACTTAATAATTGGCATGATTGCACATTGCCTTTCTGGAGGCTTGGGGAAGTCATCACACAAGTCAATAGGAGATGCTGCTGTGCCTCAGATTTCTCATAATGTACAATTAAAGAATCACACAGAGTGCACGGATATCACAGAATCATATACATCAAATTCCAGGTGCCAGTGCTGCGCCTTCAGAAGCCATAAAAAGAATGATGACAGTGAGGTAGGACAAGGAAGAAGTTATATTCACTTGTTTATTAACTCAGCAACAATTTTGCATTTCTTTTTCCGAGATGGGGTTATTTAAGTATCTTACTTCCTCTTCTGTTAATCTGGGCGATTTATATTTTTGTAAATATTTATCCATTTCACTAAGATTGTCAAATTTATTGTCATACAGTTGGGCAAAATAGTTTCTAATTATTTTTTAAATTTCCTCTTCATTGGTGAATTCACCCTTTTCATTTTTTATACTGGTAATTTGGTTTTCTTCTTTCTTTTTTTAAATTAAATTAACCAAATTATTGGTTTTTTTCATAAAACCAACTCTTAGTTTTATCTATTAGTTCAATAGTTTTCTTAACTTCAATTTTATTAATCTCTTCTTTGGTTTTCAGTATTTCTAATTTGGTATTTAATTGAGGGGTTTTTAATTTGTTCTTTTTCTAGTTTTTTTAGTTGCATGCCCAACTCATTTGATCCCCTTTTTCTCTATTTTATTCATGTAAGCATTTAGGGTTCCCCCTAAGAACTGCTTTTGTTGCATCCCATAAGTTTTGTTATGTTGTCTCATTATTGTCATTCTCTTGAATGAAGTTGTTGATTATTTCTATGATTTATTGTTTGACCCATTCATTCCTTAGGAGTAGATTAGTTTCCAGTTAATTTTTAGTCTGTCTTTCCATGGCCCTTTATTACATGTAATTTTTATTGCATCATGATCTGAAAAGGATGCATATTTCTGCCTTTCCTCATTGGATTGTGAGGTTTTTATGCCCTATTACATGGTCAATTTTTGTGTAAGTGCCATGTACCACTGAGAAAAAAGTATATTCCTTTCTATCCCCATTCAATTTTCTCCAAAGGGCTACCATATCTAACTTTTAAAAAATTCTATTCACCTCCTTAATTTCTTTGTTGTTTGTTTTGTGGTTAGATTTATCTAGTTCAGAGAGGGGGAGGTTGAGGTCCCCCACTAGTATAGTTTTGCTGTCTATTTCTTCCTGTATCTCCCTGAACTTCTCCTCTAAGAATCTGGTTGCTATACCACTTGGTACATATATGTTTAGTAAAGATATTACTTCATTGTCTATAGTGCCTTTTAGCAGGATGTGGTTTCCTTCCTTATTTCTTTTAACAAGATCTATTTTTGCTTTTGCTTTGTCTGAAATCAGGATTGCTACCCCTGCAACAATTTTCAAATGGTTTACTTTGAGGTTATAAAGCTCTTTTTTAACTAGCCCTGACTGATTATTCGAGCTGATCTTATCATTCTCTTTGTTTCCACATGGAACTGAGTCCTCTGGAAACAGAGGTTTAGGGCAAGACTTAGTGCAGACACCCAAATAGCTTGACCTACTGCTGCCCAGAATTCCTGATCCACCAACTTCAGCGTCCCCAAGTAGCATGGCCACACCTCCATGCCTGACCCTGTCTATCAATTTTGATTAGCTCCTTAATTTCTGTATTCCTGATTCTCTAAGCAGCTACTCTTGCAGCTGACGCTAGGTGGTGCCATAGTGCATAGAGAGTCCCTGAGTCAGGAAGACTCATCTTCCTGAGTTCAAATCTGGCCTCAGACCAAACACTTGACACTTACTAGCTACGTGACCCTGGGCAAGTCGCTTAACCCCAATTGCCTAAAAAGAAAAAAAAAAAGTCAAGGCCCGAGATGCAGACTTTGGTATCTTCAATGTCAGACCAAACTCTAAGTGCTCCACAGTGCCTGCTTCAGTAGCCTTCATGACTATTGGAACAAATTGTTTACATCCAACCATTCCTCTGGGGGAAGTCTTCACATGCTTGGGGTAGACATCCCTCTAACTCGCTGATAGATTTGAGGCCTGTTGGTGACCCTCAACCTGCTTTAGCCCATCTGCGAAGACAGATTTCCTGGGGTGTGGCTGTGTACATGCTACAGCTTCTTGGAGTCACAGGTGAGAGTTGGGTGAATGGACCCAAGGGCAGATGAGCAGTCCTGAAAAGGGCTTGGCAAGTCCATACACCAGAGGTGACAGTCCTGCCTACCTGTGCACCCCTTGACAGTACTGAAGAATCCTGGGGGAGGAGTGAAATAAAACAGACCTGGCTTTCAGGCAGTGGGGGGCTAGGATAGTCACTATTACACAGGTTTGACTCCAATTGGAATTAAATAATCTTCCCATAGTCCCAAAATAGTTATTTAATTTATAGAATAGCCTTCACAACTCTGAAAGTTCACATGTAAATGAGCTGAAGGATCACAATGCATTGTAGCCATCTTTAACTTTAAACTACTTTACCTTTAACAGTCTTCTACCTTCAAATAGGTCTTCTCAGTATATTTACCTGACAGGGTAGTTTTCTCTCAGCTCCTCAGAACATTTTGTGTTTCTCCTCAACATTTTATCTTAGAGGCTGTGTTTCTTCCAGAGCTGATTTTATCAGTTTTCCCTACATTGATGTTCTTTTCCTGCCCCTTTCAGCAACCAAAATGTCCATGTTCCTTATGTTGTATATTGTATATATGTTGGGAAAGGGGCAGAAAGAAAGAATTAATTACAGGGTGTGAGGGCAAGGGAAGTGTCTGAATTAACTTCTGCTCTAGATTTATCAGCATTGCCCATGAAGCCATACTCCTCAGGAAAAGAAATCCTCAAAATATTCCAGGGAAGTTCAAAGAAATCTGAGAGATTTTGAAGACCAAGTTGGGGCTCTTCTGAATGAGTGATGAGTGTGACAAGGGTTGGAAATGCTATTCCCAGGGAAACTTGGTGGGGTGAGGGTAGAATACTAACCCATTTCTCCCCATTAACCAGAGGAAAGGGGCTCTTGTTAAAGAAGAAGACATTAAGTTCCAGATGAAAAGAGAAAAGCAAGAAAAGGGATGACAGGCAAAATTCCTCTAGGGCTAGCCTTGGAAACAGGAAGACCTAGGATCAGATACTTCCTCTTCATATATACTGACTGTATGAACACTTAAGGCCAGCTGGGTGGTATAGTAATAGAGCACTGGGCTTGGAGTCAGGAAGACCTGCCTGAGTTCAAATCGACCTCAGACACTAACTAGCTGTGTAACCCTAGGCAAGTCATTTAATCCTATTTGCCTCAGTTTCGTCATCTGTAAAATGAGCTGGAGAAGGAAATGGCAAACCCCTCCAAAGGGCAAACCCTTTTTTCTTTTGGTCTGTTTCTTATTTCACGACATGACTAATGTGGCAATATGTTTTATGTGCTTGTGCATATATAACCTATATCAAATTGCTTACTGTCTTGGAGGGGGATGAAGGAAGGAGGGAAAAAATTTGGAACTCAAATTTTTTTAAATGAATATTAAAAATTGTCTTTTCGGGGCAGCTAGGTGGCGCAGTGGATAGAGCACCAGCCCTGAAGTCAGAAGGACCTGAGTTCAAATCCGGCCTCAGACCAAACACTTGACACTTTCTAGCTGTGTGACCCTGGGCAAGTCACTTAACCCCAATTACCTTTTAAAAAAATTGTCTTTACATGCAATTGGGAAAAATAAAATAATATATGAAATTTTTAAAAGATTATTTTATCCTGGGGCAACTAGGTGGCACAGTAGATGGAGCACCAGACCTGGAGACAGGAGGACCTGAGTTCAAATCCAACCTCAGACACTTAACATTTACTAGCTGAGTGACCCTGGGCAAGTCACTTAACCCCGATCTCCTCACCAAAAAAAAAAAAGAAGAAGATTATTTTATCCTTACAGTAACCCTGGGAGGTTAGTATTATTTTCTTCCTATTTTACAGATGAGGAAACCTAGCCTAACAGAAGTTAAGTGACTTACCCACAGTCACAGTGTCTGAGGTCCAATTTGAGCTCAGGTGCCCTGGACTGAAGGTCCAAAACTATCCACTACTCCACCTAGCACATTGAGAATAAAGAGAACAATGAGGGAATTTCAATAGGATACTGAGAATGGAAAGGCACTTATGAAGAAGTGAATGAGTGGTCAGGCTATGGAGTCGGGCACTAACTGTAAACAGCCTTGGCAGTGAAAAAAAAAAGACAGAAATAGAGCAGTAACTTAAAGGGACAGCACCTTAGGGACCTTGGTGTAATGAAAAGAAAATTGGACTTGTAGTTAGGATTTTTAAGCTGAGTTTTAAAGTAGCTCTAACCGAGTCACTAAGCCTCAGTTTTTTCACTTGATTCAACAAGCATCGAATAAACACCTACTATTTGGCTGTCATGGGGATAAAAATATAAAAAGAAAAATAATATTACCTGCCTTCACATGTGCTTACATTATACTGGTAGGGTACAGATGTAACCCAAGGCCCGGTGTCCTAAACTTTTCATTTGCATGGACCAGGTTCCATCTTGGGGGGCTTTCAAAAATATAACTTTGACTCCTGTTCCCACTCACGGCTTCTCAAGAAAGCATCCAAATGGGTCTAAGTCTACATATATAGTGAAAGGACCCCAGCTCCTTGCAAACATTTAACCTAATTTTATCAGATATAGGATTGGGCTTGTTTCACCTCAAAAAGAAAATGAAAGACAATATAAAGGACTCAAAACAGTCTATAAAGAATCAACACATTTATTCTTCCCTCACCAATGGATTCTTCCTTTCCCCAGGTTCTTCCAGCTCTGCACTGAGTATTTATTATTTTCTCCAGAAACCTGAGCCCAGGAATTCTCTTTCCTCTTTCACTGCCTCTTTCTGCTGCCATATCTGAAAGCCCTGTGGTTCCCATTCTAAAAATTCCTCGGTAGTTCTGCCAGTTCTTTTCTACTGTGGCCTGAGCTGAAGTTGAGGTAATGGTCCCTGGGGAACTGTGCCAATGTGCTTTACCCTCCCAAGATCCAAAGGTTCTTAGGTCTCTGATTACTACCTTGTGCTCATTCTCTGGATCTTTCCAATTCTATGACTTATCTGCCTCTTTCTATAAGCCCAAGTCCCAGGGGTCCCAAGCCCCGATTGACAATAGCCTAACCCAAGCAAATCAAACCAAATTCTAGGACTCAGATAATGGAGATGTTCACATCAAGTTGACATAATCACAGTCCTGAGCAATTGCTTCCTCCTCTAACCTTGTTATGTTGCCCAGGTTTGTTCTTGGTTACCCCTTGATACAACATTTATACAGATAAATGTGCAACAAGTGTCCTCTGGCTCCACTCTCTCAGGGCCAGGCTGGCTCTCCTCTCCCTCTCAAGGTGTCAGGATATCCTGAGGGATTAGAGTCCCTTTTCTCTGTCATCAGCTTGAGCCCTCATTGGTTGTGTTCCCTCCATTTGTTTGGTACCAGTGACTAGCATCCCAGTTCCATTTAACCACTTAACAGCAAGTAGCTTTTTACAAAAGGATATTAACTTTAAAAATGTTCCTGCATTTTCTCTGGGGCATAATCTCTGCTACATCTACCCACTCAGTCACTGGGCAAGTAGGCTCAAAGCTTAGTTTAGTTCCTGCATAGCATTCGTCCCACCAAGTTCACATCCAAAGGTAGCATTATTGTAGGATGAGTCTTTATTTCTAACTTTTGCTGACAATGGATACAGAAGGTTGGTCCCCAAGATTGTTCTTTGTAATTAATTCTGGAATATCAATGTTGGGCTCAATGCAACCCTAGCCTGTAGCCCAGGTTCTGGAATATCAGGACCTCAGACCAACTTCATGATGACCTTTTGAATTCATTAGGTTGTGAGGTACCATTTCCTTCATGTATAAAAAGAACAAATGGAAAAGCCAAGGGCTGAGGCCTATTTCTTGAGGACCACATGGCCTCAGAGGGGTAGATGGCCCCAAGTATACTATCGTTCACCAGACACACTGAGTGACAGTCACTGAGCTCCCTCAGATTTGAATGAAGCAAAGAGGAAATATCTCAAGCTGATAGGCCTTTTTGAAAATGTCAATGATCCTGCCCCCAATCAAAACAGGCTCAAGTGGTAAGCCATCTGGAACCACAGAATGTCCACAAATGCTCCACAGTTTCTCCAAAACACTTCCTCTTATATATTCCCCAAATTTTGAGTAGACTAGACCCTAAATTTTCTTGGAGTTAATTTCTCACCCCTTGTCCCTTATATGAGTCATCATCTAATCTAGGATCTCAGTCACTGTGGCTTCATTTGGTCCAGTTGACGTTATGTTGCTAACATAGTAGTGTGCCTCATTGCCCTTAAGAAGGGATGCGTCTCTCACTTCTCTGACTACCAAACTGTGGCAGTACGAAGGAAAGTTCAGGTAACCCTGGGGAAGGATGGTAGAAACACAGTGGACTTCTTCCCAGGTGAAAGCAAACTACTCCTGACTAGCTTCAGGTGCAGGAATTGGGGACGGGGTGTGGGGTTGTGGGGTGGGAAGGTTTTGGTGAAGTCTGCAGCCCCATACCACTTAACGTTGACTGATCAGGAATGGCTTCAGTTATGGACGTGTCAACTTTGTTCAACTTCCTGTAATCCACTGTAAGCTACCAGATGCCATCAATCTTCACGTCAGGTTGTTGTAATGTGAATTGGTATAATGAAATACTTCAGCCTCCTTCATCTCCATCGCTAGGGAAAAAATAGCTTTCATGTCCCAACCCCATCTCTGGCACTCAATATTGTTTGTTATTAACTACATGGAATGATTCAAGTTCAGCAGTCCCTTGTATATTTGTCATCCCTCTCCCAAACCCATTTCTAGATCACCACAACTTGGACAAATGGCATAGATTTCCTAGAGATCCTATAGCTAAAGGAAGATCTGAGCCCCAGGGGAACATTGGCCTCGGCTCTAGGCATCCACAAAGCCTCTCAAGTCTGAGAGGCTCAGGATGGCCAAATGTATTGGAACCCAAAGGAAATGTCCTAAGTTTGGGCTCGTCTGAAGGTATATTGGTATATTACAGTACAGTTTCACTAGCACCCCCAGAGGCTATTGATCAATTGTTTTCTTATCAACCTCAGGTTTTAGAAACCACACCCATAGCTCCCTGCAGGAGATGCTGTCATAGTTCTCCTCCTATCTGTCACAGAAGTCAAAATAGGGCCTTCTACCATCCTCAGAACACACTTTGGCACACATAGCTCTGTTTGCCCTGATAGCTACTGCTATCCCAATCTCCTGCTCAAATTTTACCAGTTGATCTGTTTATACCTATATGGTTGTGTGGCAAGGAAGACTCCCTAGCTAAAACCTGAACCATTCAGGTGGGGCTTCACCTAAAAAGGCTGGTCACAGTGTGTGGCAGCCTGAAGTGGAGAGGGGGACAGGCTGAGGGGGTGTCATAGATCCAATATATCAAACTCATTCCCTTTAAGAATTTTACCTCCACCCTTGCAGAACAGGGGGCAGAATCAGAGAGCAGGTTATAATGGAAATTCATCTTTACAGGGTCCAGAACAAGTAACTACTCATCTCAGACACCTGTTAAAAAAAAAAAAAGGCAATACCATCAGCTAATTGACTTAGCTGATTC
>NW_020947269.1:0-11421 GCF_900497805.2 Vombatus ursinus
GGCCCAGACCGGGAGTTGGCGGGGGAGGGAATGGGGGCGGGGGGGGGCGTGTGGAGGGAGTGCTGATGAATTAGTGGAGCAAATGCTCTCCGGGGCAATAAGAGAACCCAGATTGCACCGAGGTAACAGCAGCAGACCCAGCCTTGAGGAGCAGAGGCTTGAGGAAGGTGGATGACAGCCGCCTTTGTTCTGTTTTCTGAGGATACGTCTTAGCAATGGAGATATTCAGACACGTAAAAAGACTCAGGAAAGACCAGGCAAGCCAGAGACACTAGTAGAATGACTAGGAAGTCAAGGAGGCAGCCGGATAAAAGAGAAGGGACCTACTGTAGGAAGAGACTAGGAAGGCCTTCGGTCCCCCTCGACTGTTTTTTCCCATGCCCCTGTCCCCACCCAACTCCTGATTCCCCATTTATAGGTGAACTCTTGGAGTGGATCAATTGAGATTGGAGTAACAGCATTGGACCCAGGTGTACTGGACTTCCCAAGTAGCGCCACAGGACTGAAGGGGGGCTCTTGGGTAGTGTCTGGGTGCTCGGTGCTTCGGGATGGGCGTTCAGTGCTGGAAGAGTATGGGCAGGACCTGGACCAGCTGGGTGAGGGGGACCGTGTGGGTGTGGAGCGCACAGCTGCTGGTGAGCTTCGACTCTGGGTCAATGGGCGGGACTGTGGTGTTGCTGCTACTGGCCTTCCCTCCCGAGTCTGGGCGGTGGTCGATCTCTATGGCAAGTGCACTCAGATCACCGTGCTGCCCCCCGAGCCTGGTCTTGGTACCCCTACACCTCCCCCTGCCCCTGCCTTGCCCCCTGGGGACACTTCTGCTGAGCAGGGGGCCTCCGGAGATGAAGGTGAGATGCCACGATGAAAGGAAGAGGGTCATAGGTGGGGAACACAGGAGACATTTGGGAATTTGTGTATTTATTATGCAGGGGTAGGGGGAGTAGGAAAATAGCTGGAAGTGTGCACAGTTGGGGTGTGGGAGGGATAGCTGGGAGTATAGTATGTGTGGAATAGTTGGGGATATATTATTTTGAGGGGAAATCATTGGGTATTTGTGGAGTACAAGGGGGGGCTATGGAGGGACATAGGAAACAACAGAAAGGGAAGATCTGGGAGTCACATGGAATAAAGAGGTGTAGGAGGAAAAGGACATGGGCAAAATAAAAACTGGTGCACGCTGGGCAATTGAAAGGAATGTTTTGGAGGTGAGGGGCTAGACCTGGTTGAGAGGACCAGGGGTAAGGGCTGGAGACCTTACTCCCTTCCCACCCCCAACCTGGTCCCCAGCCCTCATGCTGCCCCATGCCCAGGCCCAGCTGGACAAGTTCCCCAACAGCCTTGAGTAGGAGAATGGTGAGGGGGGGATGGGGAGGGAGAGGGTAAAGAGGTGACTGGGGTGAGGGAGAAGAGAGGGGTGAATAGAAGGGAGGTGGGCAGTTGAAGGGAAGGGCTTTCAAGAAAGGGGAAACAAGCTCCTTAGAGAACTAGAATTTTATTTTCCCCTTTTTTCCAATTTCTTGACTCCAGGTTTCTCAGGCATGGAACTTTCAGAAGTAGTGAGTAATGCCATCCTGTCTGCTTACAATGGTGGACTCCTGAGTGTCAGCCTTGGCTCCCCACCTGCAGAAGGGCCAGGATCTGGTGCTGGTGGGAGTGGACTCCCTGCCCCAACACCCCTCACCTCTAATGATGCCCTGCTCTTTCATGAGAAGTGTGGAACCCTCATCAAACTTAGCAACAATAACAAGACAGCTGAACGTCGACGGCCTCTAGATGAGTTCAACAATGGAGTAGTGATGACAAATCGCCCACTACGTGACAATGAGATGTTCGAGGTGGGAACTCTGGTGGCTTCATCCCAGCTTTCTTCTTCAGAAATCTGAATGTCTGATGTTTCAGCTTAGTCCCTTAAGCCCTATTCTTTTGGGGGCCCAGACATTTGATACAATGTCCTTGATAAGTGTGGGGAAGGGAGGTCTTAAGATGGGCCAGAGAGGTTTTTTTTCCCTCAGTTTATCCATATGTACTTGGTTAATAGGAGGAGTTAAGCCACGTGTCTTTCTCCTCCATCACCATTCTATTTTTCCTTCCTCTCACCTGCTGACTTCCCTCTACCCTAAGATTCGAATTGACAAGCTGGTGGATAAATGGTCAGGCTCCATAGAAATTGGAGTGACAACCCATAATCCAAACAGCCTGGAATATCCTGCAACTATGACCAATCTTCGCTCAGGTACTAGAGAGCTGGTCCCTTAAGGGGAATTGGTAGGAGGTTTCTCAAGACCATAACTAAGGGGAGTAGGGTTTTCCTTCTGTAGGCACCATCATGATGAGCGGCTGTGGGATCCTGACCAATGGCAAAGGGACACGCAGGGAATACTGTGAGTTCAGCCTGGATGAGCTACAGGTGAGAGCCAGGGTTGGGGCTGGAAAGATAGTGGGGAGGGCTGGAGGGGCAGAAGGGTAGTACTTTCTTACTAGATAAATTGGGTTATTTCCACATGTGAGTTTGGGGGGAGGAGGGTGTAGCAGGGAAGATTTTTTGCTTAGTTGGCCTTTACTGTTAAGTCCTAACCTCTATCCAATAATATAGTTAGATGGGAAGACCCCAGGATTTTGGCTTCATTTGAGTGTGGGACCCTGGGGATGGAAAAATCTGAGTACTATGAGATCTTTTGCTCCCCTTCCCTCCCCAAAGGAAGGGGACCACATTGGTCTCACCAGAAAAGCCAGCTCTGCACTACACTTCTTCATCAATGGAATCGACCAGGGTAAGGTGGAGAAAACAGGGCTGAGGTAAATCTACCAGGGTGGAGTAATTGGGTGGAAGTTGGGACTGAGGTTGATGTAGAGGTTGTAGAGGATTTGCACTTAAGGAGAGTTAAAGATGGGAGTAGGCCCAGGTTTGACTTTGACTTGTTCTCTGCCTCTTTCCCCTTCCATGATTTTGTGTTAGTATTTTTGGGCCTCTCTCCGAGTTTGTCTCTCCTTATGGTTTTCTCTTTCCTTCTTTTCTTTCTTGGTTCCTGGGTAGGTGTGGCAACTTCAGTGACACCCCCAGTGGTATATGGTGTGGTAGACTTGTATGGGATGGCAGTGAAGGTGACTATTGTCCACAACCACAACCACAGCGACCGTCTTCGACGAAACAATGCTATCCTTCGGGCCCTGTCTCCTGAGGGTGCCCATCGAAGGCCGCCTCCTGGCCTTGCCCACTCTGAGCCTGATCGCCTGCTCTTCCACCCCAACTGTGGACAGAAGGCAGCAATCACCCATGAAGGACGAACTGCTCTTCGACCACAGTATAGTCCCTGGGATAGGAAAAGGCTTGTTTGGGTCAGGATGCGGGGGAAGGTCCTTCAGAGTAGAGGGACAGAGTGGCACTTAAGGGGTAAATGGGGTTTGGGAGTTGTCTGACTAGGGGGAATCTTCTCCCTAATCAGTAGTCAAAGGAGGCTGGAATTTGGTGGCAGCTGGAAGTATGGGTGGGTCTTGGGTAGAAGAATGGGACTGATTCCCCATTTATTCCACTCTCAGTGCCACAGATGACTTCAATCATGGTGTGGTGTTGAGCAGCCGGGCTCTTCGGGATGGAGAGCTGTTCCAGGTTCGAATTGACAAAATGGTGGACAAGTGGGCAGGTTCAATTGAAATTGGGGTCACCACCCACAATCCAGCTTATCTGCAGCTGCCTTCTACTATGACCAACTTGCGTTCAGGTGAGAGAGGCTATTGCTCCAAGAGTAGGGAGAAATGTTTGGAAAGGGATGTGTTAGGATAAAGAGGGGTAGAGGGATAAGTTCTGGGGAGGAAGAATGAGCTGAGGATAAGGAAAGTGGGTGTCCTCCAGTACCTTTGATTCCCGCACTCCACTAAGTCTTATAAAACCATATAGAATCTTTACCTCTAGCTCAACTCCATCTCTCCTTAGTTTTGGGAAATAGGCCCAGACAGGTAAAGTGACTTACCACAGTCACATCCTGAGTCAAGGAAAGATCTAGAACTAAACTCAGGTCTTCAAATTTAAAATCCTAGTCCTGTATACACCCACCTTTGTTTTTTCTACTTCTCACAACCCTCATTTTTTTTTTTAACCAGGAACTTGGATGATGACCGGGAATGGGGTGATGCACAATGGGACAACCATCTTGGACGAGTATGGTCACAACCTTGACCGACTCAAGGTCTGGTAGGGAGTGTGGGCTTTGTTCCCCAAGGGACTTAGCAGGTGGGGCTAGAGTATGGAGATGATTTCCCACCCTCACTCCACCCCTGGGGGAAGAGAGAGTATAGTATGGTTAGTGATGGGCACATCCTTTCCTTCACTCAGTATGTTTCAGGTACTATGGCTGACTTCTTATCCTTTCCCCAAGGCAGGGGACACAGTGGGTGTAGTACGGCGAGAGGATGGCACCCTCCACTTCTTTGTCAATGGGGTGGCCCAAGGCCCTGCAGCATGGAATGTGCCCCCGGGGGTTTATGCTGTAGTTGATCTTTATGGCCAGGCTGCACAAGCCACCATTGTGGATGACTCTGGTGAGGAAAAAACATAAGGAGAGGATCTATAAGGAGAGGTTTGGGAGGGGTTGGAGAGGAAGAAACAAGAGGACTGTGAAACTAGGATATGGTAGCTGATTCCCTACCCTATCCCCAATCCCTAGAGCTGTTGCCGCTGCCAGATGACATTTCTGAAGGAAATAATCAGCTGTCACCAAGTTCCCCTTCATCCGGGGCAGGAGCCACTGATCTTCGATTTCACCAGCTTCATGGCAGCAATGCTGTCATTACTAATGGGGGCCGAACAGCTCTCAGGCACAACTGTCGAAGTGAATTCAATGATGCCATCGTCATCTCCAACCGGTCAGTCCCATAATAGGGGATAAAGGTATCAGCTTCCCTTTCCTTCCTGCCCACTCTCCCTCTGCCTGGTTCTTCTATCCCTGATGCCTTCAGAGACCATCTTTGAGTCTCCCCCTTATCTCTGGCAGGGCCCTTCGAGATGGAGAACTCTTTGAGATTGTTATTCAGAAGATGGTTGATCGTTGGTCAGGGTCTATTGAGGCTGGTAGGTTGGTTAGTGTGCTCGAGGGGAAGGTTGACATTTTAGGATGATTGCCTGAGCCACAAAGGGGACTTCTTTCTACCCCCCACAGGAGTGACTGCCATACGGCCGGAAGACCTGGAGTTCCCCAACACGATGACTGACATTGACTATGACACGTGGATGCTGAGGTGAGGCAATTTATTCATCCATTCACTACTTCTGTCATTTTTTGAGTGCCTTCTTGGCAAAGGACTCTGCCAGGCATGGGATGGGATAAAGGAGAGAGAAGACGAAGCCCAACTGACCCTCTAGGGTGGAAAACATTTTTAGGTACAGTCCTTTGCTGTGGAGACGCTTTGTTGAATGGATGCAGAGGTAGCTGTTGTTGATAGAGAATTTCCATAACAGTGGTCTAAACTGTTGCATAAGTGTAAGGAAATAGAACACATCTGCTATGGAAGAGAAAGAAGAGTGCAACATCGCAAGTAGACACCATGGCAGGCAGATATTTTAGATAAAGAATTATGTTGGAATAGGTCTAGGGTCAGGTCACTTCATTAAGATTATATCTTAGTTGAAGGGAATTGGTGGTGGGGTACAGGGTGAAGGGCTAGGCCTAGGAGCAACACATCCTGGTCTTAATACTTCTGTCAAGACCCTAAGGAAATTTTTTGATAACAGGGTGAGTTTCCCTGTTTTGACAGGGAAGCTGACTTCCCCTTTCCCCTACTTCCCTCAATAGTGGCACAGCTATCATGCAGGATGGAAACACCATGCGAAACAACTATGGCTGTGACCTGGATTCTCTAGGCACTGGCTCTCGGATTGGCATGATGCGTACTGCTAAGGGTGACCTGCATTACTTCATCAATGGCCAAGACCAAGGGCCTGCCTGTTCTGGCCTCCCTGCTGGGAAAGGTGACCTCCCTGTTCAGGGGTCCAAGTATCTGGCCCTCTAGCCTCTAGTTCTCCAACCTTTTCCCTTTAGGGATGCAAGACATCCCCTCAACCCACACCCCTTTTTGGGGACTCAGATACCTTAGTCCTCATTCCCTTTAGGACTTCAGGCAACTGGTGTCCCAGCCTGCCTCTCCCTCTGACCCCAGAGGTGTATGCTGTGGTGGATCTCTACGGCCAGTGTGTCCAGGTCTCCATTACCAGTGCTACAGGCCCTATGGATAACAGCCTGTCAACCAGCAATGCCACTGAGAAATCTTTCCCTCTTCATTCCCCAGGTGAGAACTTCGGGGAACAAGGGAGCTATAGGTATAAGGAAAGTGTTGGAAGCAACATTATAGAAAAATGGTGGACTTGACACTTGGGGAATGGTCATATATGGAAGATAATTGCTGTGGTTTTAGGGATCATGGATGAGAAAAAATTCTCAAGGATATAGTGGTAGTTTCAGCAGTACAGGTTATGGACAGGGCACTTTTGGGTGAAGGGGAAGACTTAAGGATTCAGAGAGAGAGAAAAGGAAGAGGGATAACTAGTGTTTGCTTTTTCTTTTTGAAGAAGTGATGTCATAAATCCACAAGCTTTCAGACTTGGGGTCAAGGAAGTGTTCATTTCAACTTTTGGTTTGGGGAGCTTGGACTTTTTCCTCTTTCAGTAGAGGAAAATGTATTGCTGTATGTCCCTGCTGCCCTTCCCAGTTTCCTGTTTGAATAGGAAATAGTCTGCTGAGTCTTCTCTCTCACTTTCTGTAGAGGCAGGCAGCCTAAGTTTGGTGCCTCTCTGGTGAAGAGATGACCTCATAAGGCTTTCTTGCCACTGACCAGATCAGGAGTGAGCAATGTCTAAGCACTCTTTGGCTAAAAAGATACGTACTGAAATTCACATCCTGCTCCCAGCTTAGAAAAGTTGTGCCTCCCTTCTTTCTATACCCCCAACATCCCTCTATGTCCTCTTCCTTTCTCAGTGGCAGGTGTGGCTCACCGATTCCACAGCAGCTGTGGGAAAAATGTAACATTTGGAGAAGATGGTACTCGGGCCATGAGGGTAGCTGGCTATGCTCATGGCTTAGTCTTCAGCATGAAGGAGCTCAGGACTGATGAGGTCTTTGAGGTAGGATGAGGATGAGGTTGGGGGCCTCCAGGGAATAGTGTCAAAGAGGACCGTTAAAGGACAGATTTAGAGGAAACTCACGACAATTCATTCTTCTTCATACTTCTGTTTCTCTTTCCTACTGATTTTTACCTCATCTCCTGACTACTTCCTCCTCTCCCTACCAGGTGCAAGTGGAAGAGCTGGATGAGAAGTGGGCGGGTTCATTCAAAGTAGGGCTGACAACACTTCTACCAGGGGACTTGGGGCCTGGGGGAGGGAATGGGGCAGGGCCAGGGCTGCCCACCTCACTACCGGAGCTACGGTCCAAGACAACGTGGATGGTTTCTGGCTGTGAGGTGAGACGTAATGGACAGCTTCAGCGGATGAACTATGGACGAAATCTGGAGAGGCTGGGGGTGAGCAGGGCCTGGAAGACGGGGAAGGGGTTGATTTGGTATAGACCCCTGGGAGGGCTGAAAAATATGGGAAGTGGGAGAAGGGAGTATTGTTAGGAGAGGTGGTGTGAGATTATGGAAGGGGAGCACAGAACTCTGGTAGAGGGGCTAGGAGAGGAGAACGCAGAGAATCAATGTATACAGTGTTGTTGAGTTATAAACCCATTTGAAATCTCTGTGCAGGTGGGAAGCCGTGTGGGAATACGTAGAGGGGCAGATGACACGATGCATATTCTGGTGGATGGTGAGGACATGGGGCCTGCAGCCACTGGCATTGCCAAGGTATTGTTGAATTTTCTCATTTCCCCGTCCTTTATTCCCAGGCCCACATCCTTTATTTTTTTACTCCTTTTCTACCAGTTTGGTTTCTTGCCTTTTAGCCTTCCTTAACACCTTTTCCCTGACATCTTTCCATACATACATCTTCTCCCAGTCACCTTTAGGCTTCACTATTTACTTTTTTCCCTTTCCCCAGTCTAATCTTCTGTTGAGACCCTTGATATCCCATCTCTCCCTTAGTCTTTTCCCTCAGTTTTTCTCCCCTGTTGAGTGTAGGGTTTGTGTGAAGAGTAGCAGTATGGGGAGAGGAGGTATGCTGTAATACCACACTCCCTTACCCATGTGTGCCCCCAGAATGTGTGGGTGGTGCTGGACCTGTACGGTCGGGTGAAGGTCATCTCCATTGTCAGCTCCTCAATGCTAGAGGAGATTGAAGGCACCAAGCCCCCTTCCCTCAGCTCAGATACTGGCAGTGAGGGTGAAGAAGATGAGGATGATGAAGAACCAGGCACCATGGTAAGAGCTGAGGATTGGGGCAAAGAAGGATGATCAAGTGTCTATAGTCCTTGCGGCCATCTAATTGAAATTAAACCCTCTGAACTCTATCTGCATGAACTTCAATATTGGGGGTTGGGGGGGACGGGGGACAAAGTGTTGGGATATCCCACTATCTCATGTGAGCAAGAGCCATATACTTCAATTTTCATTGATTCTCAATACAGGGGAGTACTCTTCCATATTAATTAGACTAGGACCTGTGAGAATGGAAAAGGATTAGTTGGCGCCCTAGCTGACACCCACATGGTCCTTCCAGCAGGGTGAGAATGAAGCTGCAGTCACCCCTGCAGCCCTTGAGTTCCTGGAGAATCATGGGAAGAACATCCTCTTGTCCAATGGGAACCTGACAGCCACACGGGTGGCCAGCTACAACCAGGGCATAGTTGTAATAAACCGGCCCTTGGTTCCTCAGCGACTGGTCCAGGTACGCTGGGGTCTCATCCTTCCCTGAACAGACGGGGAGGTCCTTGCTCTGAAGAACTCCTTCCTCCATTCCTTCTGATCCTAGTTGCTTCCTTCCACAAGAAAGAGAAACAAAAGGCCAACTTCCCTGTGTTACCCTTCTTGTTGAATAGAAAGTATAAAGAAGTTCCACCTTGGCAGTCTCTCCTGGAGAAGATGAAGTGGAATGTTGGCATCTCTTTCACAGCCAGAGAGGAATGAAGTCAGCACTCTTGATAACTTCCTTTCTTAATGATACCTTTGCTAGTGAGCCTTACCTTTTTTCACCTAGACAGAAAATCATACAAAATTAACATGGAATAGTGCTTGTCTGAGGAGGAAATTACATCAAAAACCAAAGTTAAACCACTCTTCTTCATATCTGCAGAAGTGACATATCCTGTTTCTCCCCTCCCCTGTCCCACCCAGTGAGATTACTTCCTGTGGGTCAGTGGCTGCTAGGAGGTAATCTCTCCCTCCCCCCAGGTGCGTCTGGACTTCCTGAACCGGCAGTGGACTTCATCCCTGGCCCTAGGAGTCATTGCCTGCCCCCCTGAGCGGCTCAACTTCCCAGCTTCAGCTTGTGCCCTCAAACGGGCCGCCTGGCTACTTCGGGGCCAGGGTATCTTCCATAATGGCCTCAAGGTGGGCAGGACATGTAAAGAAGGGGAACAGTCCTGTAGGCAAGACAGATCCAGTGATTGGAGATAATTGGGATATCAGGAAAGGAAAAGGCCCTGGAAAATGGAATGGTATAGGTATTGGGGAGTCATTGGAAGCAACTGGGTGAACCTAAACAAGAGGTAATAGATAGACACAGAGGATGGGCCCTGAGTGGGGAAGAAGTGTTGGGGGGAATCATAAGAAGGGAAGCCTGGTAATAAGAGAGTAAAGGTGTATAAAGAAGTGTACATTTGAGTGTGGGGTGACCAGATGAGGATACTGGAGAATGGATATTGATATCTGAGGGGTGGGATTTTTTTGAGAAGCGGCTCACTTCTCATGTTCTGTCCCCCAGATCTGCGAGAAGTATGGGCCAAACCTGGACACGTGCCCAGAAGGCACGGTGCTGGGGCTGAGGTTGGACGGGTCTGGGGGGCTGCACCTCTATGTCAATGGTGTGGACCAGGGTGTGGCTGTGGCTGAGGTGCCCCAGCCTTGCCATGCCCTAGTGGACCTCTATGGCCAGTGTGAGCAGGTCAGCAGGGGGTGGTTGGTCAGGGATAGTGCTGGAAGGGGGGAGGAATCTAGGAAGTTAGAGGAGCATGGTGGTGGTGGTGTCCTAAAAAGTTAGAATTGGGGGTGTAGTGAAGTTTTTATGGGGTTGATGGAGAGAATTGGGGAGTTTAAAGGGGAAAAGGAATTGAGACTGAAGGGTTGTGGGGGGTGGGGGAGGGAGCTCACACCGTGGGATTGAGAAAATCCATCGTGGCAGGAAAAGCAGCAGATCAAAGGTTGACCAACCCTTCTTCCTCTCCAGGTGACAATTGTGAGCCTTGAGACGGGAGCAGCCAATGGGGAGGGAGCTGGAATCCAAGGGGACATGGAGAAGGCTGACGTGGTGGATGGTGAGGCTCAGGGAGAGCCTGTACTGCACCGTACTGCTGGAGGGAACCCGAACCCTGTCACTCTTGATCCTACTTTTTCTGGACACCTGTCCTTGCCTCCATCATTAAGCCCTTTGCTTCTTCCCTGACTCCTCCTTCCCCCCCTCCCCAAACACAGGCTTTTAAGAAGTTGAATAAGGCACGCTGAGGGCAGGAGGACAAGTTTCCAAAATATGCCCTGCTCCTGTCCCTTCCTCCTCCACTTCGTTTGACTGTTGTCTTCTCTCCCCACTCCTTCCCCACTCTGATTTGACCCTACCTTTCAGGCATCAAGGAGAGTGTGTGTTGGGCTCCACCTCCAGATGCCAGTCCTTTAAAGAGCTGTGAATACCATGCCCTCTGCTCTCGATTCCAGGAGTTGCTGCTGCTGCCAGGTGAGACTCCATCCCTTAGTTGGACCATCAACTCTCAGGTCCTTTCTTCTTGGGACACTAGTGTTGCTTTCCTCAAACTCCTAGATAGTTGTTTGGGGGGTGGGGTGGGGAGATGGGCTTTTCTGAGGGTTGAGGACACAGATGAGATAGAGAAAAATAAGGATTCTGTAGGAAATATAGTCCCTGAATTAAACCTCTTTCTTCTTTGCCAGAGGATTACTTTGTCCCACCCCCCAAGCGAAGCCTGTGCTACTGTGAGTCCTGTCGGAAACTTCGGGGAGATGAGGCACATCGGCGTCGGGGGGAGCCACCACAAGAGTATGCCTTGCCCTTTGGCTGGTGCCGCTTCAACCTCAGGCATGTGGCTTGGGATGGGAGAGGTGGAACCCAGGGCAGCCTTGGACTCAGTGCCCAGAGAGGGCAGAGAGAGTTTGCTTTTAGCCTTCATTATTATGTCTAAAAAATATCATTTCAGTAGGATATATAATTTCCTATTCAAGGAAGTGGCATCAAAATCAAAATTTGCAAGAGGTGTGCTTTTTTTTTTCTTTTTTTGCTGCTCTCTCCCTAGTCCCCCTTTGTCCTCCTAACCATCCTTCCCCACCCCACTGGAA
>NW_020947270.1:0-11426 GCF_900497805.2 Vombatus ursinus
GGCCCAGACCGGGAGTTGGCGGGGGAGGGAATGGGGGCGGGGGGGGGGGGTGTGGAGGGAGTGCTGATGAATTAGTGGAGCAAATGCTCTCCGGGGCAATAAGAGAACCCAGATTGCACCGAGGTAACAGCAGCAGACCCAGCCTTGAGGAGCAGAGGCTTGAGGAAGGTGGATGACAGCCGCCTTTGTTCTGTTTTCTGAGGATACGTCTTAGCAATGGAGATATTCAGACACGTAAAAAGACTCAGGAAAGACCAGGCAAGCCAGAGACACTAGTAGAATGACTAGGAAGTCAAGGAGGCAGCCGGATAAAAGAGAAGGGACCTACTGTAGGAAGAGACTAGGAAGGCCTTCGGTCCCCCTCGACTGTTTTTTCCCATGCCCCTGTCCCCACCCAACTCCTGATTCCCCATTTATAGGTGAACTCTTGGAGTGGATCAATTGAGATTGGAGTAACAGCATTGGACCCAGGTGTACTGGACTTCCCAAGTAGCGCCACAGGACTGAAGGGGGGCTCTTGGGTAGTGTCTGGGTGCTCGGTGCTTCGGGATGGGCGTTCAGTGCTGGAAGAGTATGGGCAGGACCTGGACCAGCTGGGTGAGGGGGACCGTGTGGGTGTGGAGCGCACAGCTGCTGGTGAGCTTCGACTCTGGGTCAATGGGCGGGACTGTGGTGTTGCTGCTACTGGCCTTCCCTCCCGAGTCTGGGCGGTGGTCGATCTCTATGGCAAGTGCACTCAGATCACCGTGCTGCCCCCCGAGCCTGGTCTTGGTACCCCTACACCTCCCCCTGCCCCTGCCTTGCCCCCTGGGGACACTTCTGCTGAGCAGGGGGCCTCCGGAGATGAAGGTGAGATGCCACGATGAAAGGAAGAGGGTCATAGGTGGGGAACACAGGAGACATTTGGGAATTTGTGTATTTATTATGCAGGGGTAGGGGGAGTAGGAAAATAGCTGGAAGTGTGCACAGTTGGGGTGTGGGAGGGATAGCTGGGAGTATAGTATGTGTGGAATAGTTGGGGATATATTATTTTGAGGGGAAATCATTGGGTATTTGTGGAGTACAAGGGGGGGGCTATGGAGGGACATAGGAAACAACAGAAAGGGAAGATCTGGGAGTCACATGGAATAAAGAGGTGTAGGAGGAAAAGGACATGGGCAAAATAAAAACTGGTGCACGCTGGGCAATTGAAAGGAATGTTTTGGAGGTGAGGGGCTAGACCTGGTTGAGAGGACCAGGGGTAAGGGCTGGAGACCTTACTCCCTTCCCACCCCCAACCTGGTCCCCAGCCCTCATGCTGCCCCATGCCCAGGCCCAGCTGGACAAGTTCCCCAACAGCCTTGAGTAGGAGAATGGTGAGGGGGGGATGGGGAGGGAGAGGGTAAAGAGGTGACTGGGGTGAGGGAGAAGAGAGGGGTGAATAGAAGGGAGGTGGGCAGTTGAAGGGAAGGGCTTTCAAGAAAGGGGAAACAAGCTCCTTAGAGAACTAGAATTTTATTTTCCCCTTTTTTCCAATTTCTTGACTCCAGGTTTCTCAGGCATGGAACTTTCAGAAGTAGTGAGTAATGCCATCCTGTCTGCTTACAATGGTGGACTCCTGAGTGTCAGCCTTGGCTCCCCACCTGCAGAAGGGCCAGGATCTGGTGCTGGTGGGAGTGGACTCCCTGCCCCAACACCCCTCACCTCTAATGATGCCCTGCTCTTTCATGAGAAGTGTGGAACCCTCATCAAACTTAGCAACAATAACAAGACAGCTGAACGTCGACGGCCTCTAGATGAGTTCAACAATGGAGTAGTGATGACAAATCGCCCACTACGTGACAATGAGATGTTCGAGGTGGGAACTCTGGTGGCTTCATCCCAGCTTTCTTCTTCAGAAATCTGAATGTCTGATGTTTCAGCTTAGTCCCTTAAGCCCTATTCTTTTGGGGGCCCAGACATTTGATACAATGTCCTTGATAAGTGTGGGGAAGGGAGGTCTTAAGATGGGCCAGAGAGGTTTTTTTTCCCTCAGTTTATCCATATGTACTTGGTTAATAGGAGGAGTTAAGCCACGTGTCTTTCTCCTCCATCACCATTCTATTTTTCCTTCCTCTCACCTGCTGACTTCCCTCTACCCTAAGATTCGAATTGACAAGCTGGTGGATAAATGGTCAGGCTCCATAGAAATTGGAGTGACAACCCATAATCCAAACAGCCTGGAATATCCTGCAACTATGACCAATCTTCGCTCAGGTACTAGAGAGCTGGTCCCTTAAGGGGAATTGGTAGGAGGTTTCTCAAGACCATAACTAAGGGGAGTAGGGTTTTCCTTCTGTAGGCACCATCATGATGAGCGGCTGTGGGATCCTGACCAATGGCAAAGGGACACGCAGGGAATACTGTGAGTTCAGCCTGGATGAGCTACAGGTGAGAGCCAGGGTTGGGGCTGGAAAGATAGTGGGGAGGGCTGGAGGGGCAGAAGGGTAGTACTTTCTTACTAGATAAATTGGGTTATTTCCACATGTGAGTTTGGGGGGAGGAGGGTGTAGCAGGGAAGATTTTTTGCTTAGTTGGCCTTTACTGTTAAGTCCTAACCTCTATCCAATAATATAGTTAGATGGGAAGACCCCAGGATTTTGGCTTCATTTGAGTGTGGGACCCTGGGGATGGAAAAATCTGAGTACTATGAGATCTTTTGCTCCCCTTCCCTCCCCAAAGGAAGGGGACCACATTGGTCTCACCAGAAAAGCCAGCTCTGCACTACACTTCTTCATCAATGGAATCGACCAGGGTAAGGTGGAGAAAACAGGGCTGAGGTAAATCTACCAGGGTGGAGTAATTGGGTGGAAGTTGGGACTGAGGTTGATGTAGAGGTTGTAGAGGATTTGCACTTAAGGAGAGTTAAAGATGGGAGTAGGCCCAGGTTTGACTTTGACTTGTTCTCTGCCTCTTTCCCCTTCCATGATTTTGTGTTAGTATTTTTGGGCCTCTCTCCGAGTTTGTCTCTCCTTATGGTTTTCTCTTTCCTTCTTTTCTTTCTTGGTTCCTGGGTAGGTGTGGCAACTTCAGTGACACCCCCAGTGGTATATGGTGTGGTAGACTTGTATGGGATGGCAGTGAAGGTGACTATTGTCCACAACCACAACCACAGCGACCGTCTTCGACGAAACAATGCTATCCTTCGGGCCCTGTCTCCTGAGGGTGCCCATCGAAGGCCGCCTCCTGGCCTTGCCCACTCTGAGCCTGATCGCCTGCTCTTCCACCCCAACTGTGGACAGAAGGCAGCAATCACCCATGAAGGACGAACTGCTCTTCGACCACAGTATAGTCCCTGGGATAGGAAAAGGCTTGTTTGGGTCAGGATGCGGGGGAAGGTCCTTCAGAGTAGAGGGACAGAGTGGCACTTAAGGGGTAAATGGGGTTTGGGAGTTGTCTGACTAGGGGGAATCTTCTCCCTAATCAGTAGTCAAAGGAGGCTGGAATTTGGTGGCAGCTGGAAGTATGGGTGGGTCTTGGGTAGAAGAATGGGACTGATTCCCCATTTATTCCACTCTCAGTGCCACAGATGACTTCAATCATGGTGTGGTGTTGAGCAGCCGGGCTCTTCGGGATGGAGAGCTGTTCCAGGTTCGAATTGACAAAATGGTGGACAAGTGGGCAGGTTCAATTGAAATTGGGGTCACCACCCACAATCCAGCTTATCTGCAGCTGCCTTCTACTATGACCAACTTGCGTTCAGGTGAGAGAGGCTATTGCTCCAAGAGTAGGGAGAAATGTTTGGAAAGGGATGTGTTAGGATAAAGAGGGGTAGAGGGATAAGTTCTGGGGAGGAAGAATGAGCTGAGGATAAGGAAAGTGGGTGTCCTCCAGTACCTTTGATTCCCGCACTCCACTAAGTCTTATAAAACCATATAGAATCTTTACCTCTAGCTCAACTCCATCTCTCCTTAGTTTTGGGAAATAGGCCCAGACAGGTAAAGTGACTTACCACAGTCACATCCTGAGTCAAGGAAAGATCTAGAACTAAACTCAGGTCTTCAAATTTAAAATCCTAGTCCTGTATACACCCACCTTTGTTTTTTCTACTTCTCACAACCCTCATTTTTTTTTTTTAACCAGGAACTTGGATGATGACCGGGAATGGGGTGATGCACAATGGGACAACCATCTTGGACGAGTATGGTCACAACCTTGACCGACTCAAGGTCTGGTAGGGAGTGTGGGCTTTGTTCCCCAAGGGACTTAGCAGGTGGGGCTAGAGTATGGAGATGATTTCCCACCCTCACTCCACCCCTGGGGGAAGAGAGAGTATAGTATGGTTAGTGATGGGCACATCCTTTCCTTCACTCAGTATGTTTCAGGTACTATGGCTGACTTCTTATCCTTTCCCCAAGGCAGGGGACACAGTGGGTGTAGTACGGCGAGAGGATGGCACCCTCCACTTCTTTGTCAATGGGGTGGCCCAAGGCCCTGCAGCATGGAATGTGCCCCCGGGGGTTTATGCTGTAGTTGATCTTTATGGCCAGGCTGCACAAGCCACCATTGTGGATGACTCTGGTGAGGAAAAAACATAAGGAGAGGATCTATAAGGAGAGGTTTGGGAGGGGTTGGAGAGGAAGAAACAAGAGGACTGTGAAACTAGGATATGGTAGCTGATTCCCTACCCTATCCCCAATCCCTAGAGCTGTTGCCGCTGCCAGATGACATTTCTGAAGGAAATAATCAGCTGTCACCAAGTTCCCCTTCATCCGGGGCAGGAGCCACTGATCTTCGATTTCACCAGCTTCATGGCAGCAATGCTGTCATTACTAATGGGGGCCGAACAGCTCTCAGGCACAACTGTCGAAGTGAATTCAATGATGCCATCGTCATCTCCAACCGGTCAGTCCCATAATAGGGGATAAAGGTATCAGCTTCCCTTTCCTTCCTGCCCACTCTCCCTCTGCCTGGTTCTTCTATCCCTGATGCCTTCAGAGACCATCTTTGAGTCTCCCCCTTATCTCTGGCAGGGCCCTTCGAGATGGAGAACTCTTTGAGATTGTTATTCAGAAGATGGTTGATCGTTGGTCAGGGTCTATTGAGGCTGGTAGGTTGGTTAGTGTGCTCGAGGGGAAGGTTGACATTTTAGGATGATTGCCTGAGCCACAAAGGGGACTTCTTTCTACCCCCCACAGGAGTGACTGCCATACGGCCGGAAGACCTGGAGTTCCCCAACACGATGACTGACATTGACTATGACACGTGGATGCTGAGGTGAGGCAATTTATTCATCCATTCACTACTTCTGTCATTTTTTGAGTGCCTTCTTGGCAAAGGACTCTGCCAGGCATGGGATGGGATAAAGGAGAGAGAAGACGAAGCCCAACTGACCCTCTAGGGTGGAAAACATTTTTAGGTACAGTCCTTTGCTGTGGAGACGCTTTGTTGAATGGATGCAGAGGTAGCTGTTGTTGATAGAGAATTTCCATAACAGTGGTCTAAACTGTTGCATAAGTGTAAGGAAATAGAACACATCTGCTATGGAAGAGAAAGAAGAGTGCAACATCGCAAGTAGACACCATGGCAGGCAGATATTTTAGATAAAGAATTATGTTGGAATAGGTCTAGGGTCAGGTCACTTCATTAAGATTATATCTTAGTTGAAGGGAATTGGTGGTGGGGTACAGGGTGAAGGGCTAGGCCTAGGAGCAACACATCCTGGTCTTAATACTTCTGTCAAGACCCTAAGGAAATTTTTTGATAACAGGGTGAGTTTCCCTGTTTTGACAGGGAAGCTGACTTCCCCTTTCCCCTACTTCCCTCAATAGTGGCACAGCTATCATGCAGGATGGAAACACCATGCGAAACAACTATGGCTGTGACCTGGATTCTCTAGGCACTGGCTCTCGGATTGGCATGATGCGTACTGCTAAGGGTGACCTGCATTACTTCATCAATGGCCAAGACCAAGGGCCTGCCTGTTCTGGCCTCCCTGCTGGGAAAGGTGACCTCCCTGTTCAGGGGTCCAAGTATCTGGCCCTCTAGCCTCTAGTTCTCCAACCTTTTCCCTTTAGGGATGCAAGACATCCCCTCAACCCACACCCCTTTTTGGGGACTCAGATACCTTAGTCCTCATTCCCTTTAGGACTTCAGGCAACTGGTGTCCCAGCCTGCCTCTCCCTCTGACCCCAGAGGTGTATGCTGTGGTGGATCTCTACGGCCAGTGTGTCCAGGTCTCCATTACCAGTGCTACAGGCCCTATGGATAACAGCCTGTCAACCAGCAATGCCACTGAGAAATCTTTCCCTCTTCATTCCCCAGGTGAGAACTTCGGGGAACAAGGGAGCTATAGGTATAAGGAAAGTGTTGGAAGCAACATTATAGAAAAATGGTGGACTTGACACTTGGGGAATGGTCATATATGGAAGATAATTGCTGTGGTTTTAGGGATCATGGATGAGAAAAAATTCTCAAGGATATAGTGGTAGTTTCAGCAGTACAGGTTATGGACAGGGCACTTTTGGGTGAAGGGGAAGACTTAAGGATTCAGAGAGAGAGAAAAGGAAGAGGGATAACTAGTGTTTGCTTTTTCTTTTTGAAGAAGTGATGTCATAAATCCACAAGCTTTCAGACTTGGGGTCAAGGAAGTGTTCATTTCAACTTTTGGTTTGGGGAGCTTGGACTTTTTCCTCTTTCAGTAGAGGAAAATGTATTGCTGTATGTCCCTGCTGCCCTTCCCAGTTTCCTGTTTGAATAGGAAATAGTCTGCTGAGTCTTCTCTCTCACTTTCTGTAGAGGCAGGCAGCCTAAGTTTGGTGCCTCTCTGGTGAAGAGATGACCTCATAAGGCTTTCTTGCCACTGACCAGATCAGGAGTGAGCAATGTCTAAGCACTCTTTGGCTAAAAAGATACGTACTGAAATTCACATCCTGCTCCCAGCTTAGAAAAGTTGTGCCTCCCTTCTTTCTATACCCCCAACATCCCTCTATGTCCTCTTCCTTTCTCAGTGGCAGGTGTGGCTCACCGATTCCACAGCAGCTGTGGGAAAAATGTAACATTTGGAGAAGATGGTACTCGGGCCATGAGGGTAGCTGGCTATGCTCATGGCTTAGTCTTCAGCATGAAGGAGCTCAGGACTGATGAGGTCTTTGAGGTAGGATGAGGATGAGGTTGGGGGCCTCCAGGGAATAGTGTCAAAGAGGACCGTTAAAGGACAGATTTAGAGGAAACTCACGACAATTCATTCTTCTTCATACTTCTGTTTCTCTTTCCTACTGATTTTTACCTCATCTCCTGACTACTTCCTCCTCTCCCTACCAGGTGCAAGTGGAAGAGCTGGATGAGAAGTGGGCGGGTTCATTCAAAGTAGGGCTGACAACACTTCTACCAGGGGACTTGGGGCCTGGGGGAGGGAATGGGGCAGGGCCAGGGCTGCCCACCTCACTACCGGAGCTACGGTCCAAGACAACGTGGATGGTTTCTGGCTGTGAGGTGAGACGTAATGGACAGCTTCAGCGGATGAACTATGGACGAAATCTGGAGAGGCTGGGGGTGAGCAGGGCCTGGAAGACGGGGAAGGGGTTGATTTGGTATAGACCCCTGGGAGGGCTGAAAAATATGGGAAGTGGGAGAAGGGAGTATTGTTAGGAGAGGTGGTGTGAGATTATGGAAGGGGAGCACAGAACTCTGGTAGAGGGGCTAGGAGAGGAGAACGCAGAGAATCAATGTATACAGTGTTGTTGAGTTATAAACCCATTTGAAATCTCTGTGCAGGTGGGAAGCCGTGTGGGAATACGTAGAGGGGCAGATGACACGATGCATATTCTGGTGGATGGTGAGGACATGGGGCCTGCAGCCACTGGCATTGCCAAGGTATTGTTGAATTTTCTCATTTCCCCGTCCTTTATTCCCAGGCCCACATCCTTTATTTTTTTACTCCTTTTCTACCAGTTTGGTTTCTTGCCTTTTAGCCTTCCTTAACACCTTTTCCCTGACATCTTTCCATACATACATCTTCTCCCAGTCACCTTTAGGCTTCACTATTTACTTTTTTCCCTTTCCCCAGTCTAATCTTCTGTTGAGACCCTTGATATCCCATCTCTCCCTTAGTCTTTTCCCTCAGTTTTTCTCCCCTGTTGAGTGTAGGGTTTGTGTGAAGAGTAGCAGTATGGGGAGAGGAGGTATGCTGTAATACCACACTCCCTTACCCATGTGTGCCCCCAGAATGTGTGGGTGGTGCTGGACCTGTACGGTCGGGTGAAGGTCATCTCCATTGTCAGCTCCTCAATGCTAGAGGAGATTGAAGGCACCAAGCCCCCTTCCCTCAGCTCAGATACTGGCAGTGAGGGTGAAGAAGATGAGGATGATGAAGAACCAGGCACCATGGTAAGAGCTGAGGATTGGGGCAAAGAAGGATGATCAAGTGTCTATAGTCCTTGCGGCCATCTAATTGAAATTAAACCCTCTGAACTCTATCTGCATGAACTTCAATATTGGGGGTTGGGGGGGACGGGGGACAAAGTGTTGGGATATCCCACTATCTCATGTGAGCAAGAGCCATATACTTCAATTTTCATTGATTCTCAATACAGGGGAGTACTCTTCCATATTAATTAGACTAGGACCTGTGAGAATGGAAAAGGATTAGTTGGCGCCCTAGCTGACACCCACATGGTCCTTCCAGCAGGGTGAGAATGAAGCTGCAGTCACCCCTGCAGCCCTTGAGTTCCTGGAGAATCATGGGAAGAACATCCTCTTGTCCAATGGGAACCTGACAGCCACACGGGTGGCCAGCTACAACCAGGGCATAGTTGTAATAAACCGGCCCTTGGTTCCTCAGCGACTGGTCCAGGTACGCTGGGGTCTCATCCTTCCCTGAACAGACGGGGAGGTCCTTGCTCTGAAGAACTCCTTCCTCCATTCCTTCTGATCCTAGTTGCTTCCTTCCACAAGAAAGAGAAACAAAAGGCCAACTTCCCTGTGTTACCCTTCTTGTTGAATAGAAAGTATAAAGAAGTTCCACCTTGGCAGTCTCTCCTGGAGAAGATGAAGTGGAATGTTGGCATCTCTTTCACAGCCAGAGAGGAATGAAGTCAGCACTCTTGATAACTTCCTTTCTTAATGATACCTTTGCTAGTGAGCCTTACCTTTTTTCACCTAGACAGAAAATCATACAAAATTAACATGGAATAGTGCTTGTCTGAGGAGGAAATTACATCAAAAACCAAAGTTAAACCACTCTTCTTCATATCTGCAGAAGTGACATATCCTGTTTCTCCCCTCCCCTGTCCCACCCAGTGAGATTACTTCCTGTGGGTCAGTGGCTGCTAGGAGGTAATCTCTCCCTCCCCCCAGGTGCGTCTGGACTTCCTGAACCGGCAGTGGACTTCATCCCTGGCCCTAGGAGTCATTGCCTGCCCCCCTGAGCGGCTCAACTTCCCAGCTTCAGCTTGTGCCCTCAAACGGGCCGCCTGGCTACTTCGGGGCCAGGGTATCTTCCATAATGGCCTCAAGGTGGGCAGGACATGTAAAGAAGGGGAACAGTCCTGTAGGCAAGACAGATCCAGTGATTGGAGATAATTGGGATATCAGGAAAGGAAAAGGCCCTGGAAAATGGAATGGTATAGGTATTGGGGAGTCATTGGAAGCAACTGGGTGAACCTAAACAAGAGGTAATAGATAGACACAGAGGATGGGCCCTGAGTGGGGAAGAAGTGTTGGGGGGGAATCATAAGAAGGGAAGCCTGGTAATAAGAGAGTAAAGGTGTATAAAGAAGTGTACATTTGAGTGTGGGGTGACCAGATGAGGATACTGGAGAATGGATATTGATATCTGAGGGGTGGGATTTTTTTGAGAAGCGGCTCACTTCTCATGTTCTGTCCCCCAGATCTGCGAGAAGTATGGGCCAAACCTGGACACGTGCCCAGAAGGCACGGTGCTGGGGCTGAGGTTGGACGGGTCTGGGGGGCTGCACCTCTATGTCAATGGTGTGGACCAGGGTGTGGCTGTGGCTGAGGTGCCCCAGCCTTGCCATGCCCTAGTGGACCTCTATGGCCAGTGTGAGCAGGTCAGCAGGGGGTGGTTGGTCAGGGATAGTGCTGGAAGGGGGGAGGAATCTAGGAAGTTAGAGGAGCATGGTGGTGGTGGTGTCCTAAAAAGTTAGAATTGGGGGTGTAGTGAAGTTTTTATGGGGTTGATGGAGAGAATTGGGGAGTTTAAAGGGGAAAAGGAATTGAGACTGAAGGGTTGTGGGGGGTGGGGGAGGGAGCTCACACCGTGGGATTGAGAAAATCCATCGTGGCAGGAAAAGCAGCAGATCAAAGGTTGACCAACCCTTCTTCCTCTCCAGGTGACAATTGTGAGCCTTGAGACGGGAGCAGCCAATGGGGAGGGAGCTGGAATCCAAGGGGACATGGAGAAGGCTGACGTGGTGGATGGTGAGGCTCAGGGAGAGCCTGTACTGCACCGTACTGCTGGAGGGAACCCGAACCCTGTCACTCTTGATCCTACTTTTTCTGGACACCTGTCCTTGCCTCCATCATTAAGCCCTTTGCTTCTTCCCTGACTCCTCCTTCCCCCCCTCCCCAAACACAGGCTTTTAAGAAGTTGAATAAGGCACGCTGAGGGCAGGAGGACAAGTTTCCAAAATATGCCCTGCTCCTGTCCCTTCCTCCTCCACTTCGTTTGACTGTTGTCTTCTCTCCCCACTCCTTCCCCACTCTGATTTGACCCTACCTTTCAGGCATCAAGGAGAGTGTGTGTTGGGCTCCACCTCCAGATGCCAGTCCTTTAAAGAGCTGTGAATACCATGCCCTCTGCTCTCGATTCCAGGAGTTGCTGCTGCTGCCAGGTGAGACTCCATCCCTTAGTTGGACCATCAACTCTCAGGTCCTTTCTTCTTGGGACACTAGTGTTGCTTTCCTCAAACTCCTAGATAGTTGTTTGGGGGGTGGGGTGGGGAGATGGGCTTTTCTGAGGGTTGAGGACACAGATGAGATAGAGAAAAATAAGGATTCTGTAGGAAATATAGTCCCTGAATTAAACCTCTTTCTTCTTTGCCAGAGGATTACTTTGTCCCACCCCCCAAGCGAAGCCTGTGCTACTGTGAGTCCTGTCGGAAACTTCGGGGAGATGAGGCACATCGGCGTCGGGGGGGAGCCACCACAAGAGTATGCCTTGCCCTTTGGCTGGTGCCGCTTCAACCTCAGGCATGTGGCTTGGGATGGGAGAGGTGGAACCCAGGGCAGCCTTGGACTCAGTGCCCAGAGAGGGCAGAGAGAGTTTGCTTTTAGCCTTCATTATTATGTCTAAAAAATATCATTTCAGTAGGATATATAATTTCCTATTCAAGGAAGTGGCATCAAAATCAAAATTTGCAAGAGGTGTGCTTTTTTTTTTCTTTTTTTGCTGCTCTCTCCCTAGTCCCCCTTTGTCCTCCTAACCATCCTTCCCCACCCCACTGGAA